>NW_024100095.1:242500-494280 GCF_016545835.1 Crotalus tigris | reverse complement strand
AGGTCTTCACATGACCAATCCAATTTTATTTCATTTGGTAGGGGCAGTTGTTAAGTAAACACCATAGTCATTTAGCAAACCCATTGTCCACAATGGGTGTTTTTTGCCATAAATCAGAAGCAAACACTGATGTCTGGTTAAAAAAAAAATGTGACCACACAGGATGCAGCAAACAGCCACAAATGCAGGCTAGTTGCTGAGCACCCAAAATGAGATCATGTGACCACATGGGGGTAGCCATTGGAACTTCGAATCCAGGTTACAAGTATCTTTTTGGGGGTGCACTGAAACTTCAGATAGTCACTAAATAAACAGTTGTTAAGTTGAGGTTACCTGTATATCATGTACATGTGGATGAGAGAACAAACTGTGATGAAGGAAAGAGCATAAGGAATGAAGAAACAGGGAAGTGGAAACAAAAACGGATGTTTTCCTTTGGCTTATTTTTCCACTGAAACTATTGCAATGTATATTAAAACTGTCTGCCTTCCCCTTTCTCAATTTAACGTCATATTTATATAACCCTCACACACCTCATGAACACCTCATGGCAAATTCTTTCCTTTCTTACCTTGCCTGATTATATTCCCATGCTTTTCCCAGCAGCAGACAAGGAGATAAGTTCTCCAAATATAGATGAACATTGCTAAAGAACAAGAAGCTTCAGCGGATGAGTGTCATTTTGACCAATGTCCCCATGGCTCTTGTAATAGATGGTTCTATCTTTTATCATTCTTCTATAAAATAGAAGCTTCAGTGTTTTATATAGTACTGTCACTATGATTGTGTAGAATGTCAAGATTTTTGACTTTTTGATTGTTACAGATGAGAAATGATAGGAACTTGAGTAAAATGCCAGCAATGGGCTCATGAGGAAGATAAAGTTTCAATTTAGACTTAATACCTTACAGTATGCATTTTATTTTGACCCTCCTCCCCCCCAAAAAGTCATGCTAAAAAATTTAGCAAATAAAATATTGCAAGGAGGTAGGCTGTTGCTTAGCAAAGAGTTCTGGCAGCAAGCAAACAAAAATTTGCAAAAATATATCTATCTATAGAGTAGTTTTTTATTTATTTTCCCCTCTTTTTTCTATACATCTGCATCATCCCAGAACAAAAGTTCTCTGGGCAGCTTATAAATAAGTATCTTTTCCAATATACATGTTTCTTTGCTTGTGTGTTTACGTATGTACGTATCAGTATTGAGAAATACAGCTTAAAATACAAGTTTAGTATCCAGTTGGAACATTCTAACATATTTTCTCCCCCCCCCATTTTTTTTGTTACAGTTCACACCATGTATAAACCACTATTTCTTTTGTGTAAGCAAAAAAAAAAAAAACCACCCAAAACTGACTTAGTGGCTTCAGATGCTTTTATATAACCCTATAATTTTTAAAGCCCTTTGTTTCATAAAATGAAATTATGTAGGCAATTAGTCTATACTGTGCTCTAACCCCTGTTATGCTTTGGCTAGGAAATGGAATTCAAAAGAGCAGGGTTATTTCATCTTAAAAAAAAAAACATGTTATTGTACATGCCCAGTAAGTTTTTCTTCAAATATGTATTTATTAGGTTTACTGCAGAAATGAATTGCTCGGTTAGCCGTTCTGCCTTGTGATGCCAGAATCATGAAATGATAAGACCCAGGGAGTTATAGCTCAATCCACAACAGCATAAATGGGAACTGAGGGGGATGAGTTCCTCAGAGGAATCATAATAGAAATGCTTTGTCTTAATATATATCCAGGGATTAAGCGCATTTCTTAAATATTGTCCAGAACAAAGGCTTACTTTATTACTCTGTCAATGTTTGCCAGGGCTTAGATCAAGACCCTTTCCCCGTGTCACAAAGGAGGAATAATTATTTTACATTCCCACTGGCAATGCGTTTCTCACATGTTATCTCAAAAGCCTTCGGAGAGGTTATGCTGTTTTTACTTCCCCGCCATCCTTGGAGATAGGCTGGCATGAGGAAAAGTAATTAGGTGATGCTCAACCAAGACTTAAGTGGGATTCAAAACCAGATCTTCCTGATCAAAGCCGCCATTGCAACCGGTATATTGTACTGTGAATATGAGTGGGCTGTTTGTCTTTAGCACTGAGAAATCAGCCTTCGCATCCCTTAAATTAAGGGGAAGGACTTCCAGCCAAAGGAATTGCTTGCCAAAAAGTAGTTTCTGCCTTGTTAGAATATATGTGCTTCACAGTATCTTCTGCAAAGTAACTGGGCAAACATCACATCGCGCTTTATAGCATGTAGCATGTTTTACGTGTAGAATCCCCTGGATGTCTTGGAATCGCTTTCACAAAACTGGAAACAGGATTCTTACCGACCACTGTGAGCTGCAGCTCTAGTTTTATTTTCTAATTTATGCTAGGAATAAAAAAATGAAGGTATTGGTATTCAGCATTAAAAATAAGCCCTTTAACCTATTGTGATAGAAGTAGGAGAAAAGTCTGAGATGATGGACAGCAAGGTAGGTAGGTAAGAAGGGAGGGAGGGAGAGGGGGAGAGGGGGGGAACAGAGATAAACATCTAACATACAACAAGGCTTCTGTCTCAGACTAACTCCTTAAGATATTTTGTAAGATTATTTCTCTATGACAGAGTCCTCTTTTTGTTGTTTTTTTCCCCTGTTTTTAATGCAGAGCAAAGGGGGAACATTATAATTTCTGCTTTTGGAGAAGTAACCAAAGGAAATCATCCAGAAGACTGTAGAACTTGTTTACTTGGGAAAAATTTCATAACAAAGGGGAAATGAAGCTGTGTCTCACAGCTTCATTTCACTTCACAGAACAGGCAAAGGAGAAATATGGACCTATTCTACAATCTCTATTCAAGCAAGATAGCCAACAAGAATGAATCAACCTGAGCTTCACTTGATCAATAGTATTTTTTGTTTTTGTTTTTGTTTTGGTATGCCATCTTTTTAGTTTATGAACCTAGGAGTAGAAGGGAGGACATTTGTCTCACACACATATATGCACACACATACATACACAAGCCATCTGGGCAATCGATATTTGCCTGAAAACCAAGATGGATGTCTGAGAAAACTTTGCTAGTTTGTTTGATTATTTTTTGGTTTAACCCACAAATGGTGATTACTGACAAAAGAATTACTTTTCCTTCAAAATAGTATCATAGTCATTGTATTGTAGCCATTGGTTGCCATTTCTTTACTACTGTGTCTAGGGAAAGTATTAGGTCTGGCAATCACGTCAGTTGTAAAGATAGAACAGAGCATCGCCAACTGCCTTTATCTCTGCTTATGACAGCCATATGACAATGATGTTATGTGTACCAGATCATTCTAGTTTCCAAGCCGGCACACATAATCATTTTTTAAATACATAGCATTGGTTTCATAGAACAACACAGCATATTTAAGCTGTCTTAATACAGAAGAAGCACAAATGTCTTCACTGAATGAGACCCATAATTACTCTATTTTGTTTTCCAGTGGGTTTCCTTGTTGAAACATCCTTCCTTGCTCCAGACCATCAGAACGGACAGGGAAAAGTGTTTTAGAAAATAAAGAGATAACTCCTGGTTGCAGAGCACAGCAAAATATGCAAAACTCTTAATATTACCTTTAATCCAATCACACAAGGACTTCTGCTTCAACTGAGAACTGTCAGAAATAATCACCATTATGAAATAATAATAGAGCAGAGTAGATGGCAGGAATCCAAGTACATGAGTGATTTGGGGGTTGGGTTCTGCCAATGACACTTGAAATACCAATCAGAAAATGCATTTCATAATTACAGGTATCAGTGGAGGTCTGAGCTCTAGAGAGAGATTCAGGAAAACCCTACCCAATTATTTTCCTTTTCAGGTTGCAGCTACTTCTAGAGCTCAGTCTCATTGAAAACATTGTCTACATAATAGTTTGTCTGAACATAACATTCACAGCTAAGGGCCAGTCATCAAAGGTTTTTTTTCCCCTTTTCTTTTCAGGTCTTTCCTGCATTTTTTATGAAGTACTAGATTGTAAAGAAACAGGGAAACCCAGCACTAGAGATATTGTTCAACACATTTGTTGGTGGGAGGAAAGGTGCTTCTAGGATCTTGCTTAATTTTTAATTTGGTTTGGCATTGTCTGATTGGCTTCTGATGTTACATTTCACATATCTGGAAAGAATTTCAGTAGTAACTCCTGTGCTTATGTATGGGAGACAGAGAGCTAAGGAATATATATTTGGATAGTTAACATGCATAACAATGAGACATTGTACATATTTATGTACAATGTATATATGAGCCATGGTGGTGCAGTGTTTAGAATGCAATATTGCAGGGTAATTCTGTTGACTGCCAGGGATTTGATCCTCACCAGCTCAAGACTGACTCAGCCTTCCATCCTTCCAAGGTCAGTAAAATGAGGAGCCAGATTGTTGGGGGCAATATGTTGATTCTATAAACTGTTTAGAGAGGGCTGTAAAAGCACTGTGAAGTGGTATATAAGTCTAAGTGCTATTGCTATATTTACCCTCATTTGGGAAAAATAACACCTCATTTTTCCCTGAAGAAGGAACAACAGCATTTCTACACTTAATATGCATGGTGAATTTTTCTCCAAAGTATTCCATACACTCCAGGGGTGTTGCAAGTAAACTGTATCAGATCTTGTAAAAGGTCCCTATCTCAAGATATTATCTGGATAATATATTCTCTAGGCAATCTGCACACACAGGTTCTTCTCCTAGAGTTCCCCTTTAAACAGAGTTCTGTAATTTTCATTTTCCATAGGACTTACTCAAACATAGAAATGGACCTATGTACATGAAAAATTCCTGGGACAATCCAAAGTTTATTCCCTTGCTATTAGTCATAACTTCTTCTTCCTTAGTTTACTAAACCCCTCATGGGTTCTGTTCTTCACTTTGTCCAATTTAGGGATGAGTTTGGGAATCGATTGATGGATTGACTGATCGATTAACTGACCAATATGGTTGGAATCCAAATTTACAATAATATTGGAAATGACAATATATCTGAAATTAGTAATGGACAGAAATATCATATATATCATATATATATATATATATATATATATATATATATATATATATATATATATATATATATATATATATATATATATATATATATATATATGTAGGTCTTTGGTTGTTCGGGTTTTCTCCCGCGGAAAATTGGAAGTGTCTTGGCGACGTTTCGACGAAGTCCCATTCGTCATCTTCAGGCTGGTGTTTTCAGATTCGTGCTTCGAGCAGCAATGTGTGGTCTTAGCTGTTTCTTCCTTTTAACTGCCAGTGGGGGTATGAACTGATTGGGTGGGAGCTTGGCTGTGTTCTGATTGGGTGGAGGTGTGTTCTGAATGGTGAGGGGCTTGGCTGTGCTCTGATTGGCTGGGGGAGTGTTCTGTTTGGTTGTGCTCAGGTTAGTCTGAGTTGCAGAGGGGTTTGAGATTTTGGGCTGCCTTGCTATTTTTTGGCTTCGCGTTCGTGGTCGTGCTTCCTCTTCATGGAGGATGTCAGTTTGCTTCATGTATGGATTGGAGGGGTTTAAAGCTGCATCATTAGCCACTTTAAACCCCTCCAATCCATACTTGAATCCAATTTTACGCGGGAGCGTGTGTGTGTGTGTGTGTGTGTGTGTGTGAATGAATTAAGATGTTCATTCCTAACTTAACAAAAAAAAAAGTCTGGATAGTAGCATTGTTATACCTGGAGAAGAAAAAAGAAAGAACTGGAGAAAATCACAAAATGCAAAAGCCTGCAGAACAACTATGGCAAAAGAAAGCAAAGATAGTACCAAAAGGAATAGATGCCTTGAGTGCAATTCCATAACATCTGGTGCATCACTTGAACACTATTGGCATTGACAAAATCACCTCAGTCAATTGCAAGTTATTACTTGAAAGAGCTTACATCCTGCGATGATACCTTTAACCATTAAACAATGTCTATCCCAGATCCTTGAAAAAGACTCGATAGGTAGATAAAAATGCCAAATCCAGTCTGAACATCTGTCTGACTGTGTAACAAAACATAATAATAATCAAATTGCCTTTTCTTCCCTTTCTGAATATAAAAAGGGGGGTGGGAAGAAGGATCTACGTTTCCTCAGTTTATTTCCATAGAGTTCATGGCAGACTGTGATGACCTCTTAGCCTGCAGTTTTCTAAGCTTTGACAGAAACCAGATATACTTGGTAAGTATGATGTGGTCAGCCAGAAAATATGCAGTGTATATATTCCTTTATCAGAAGATCCCCAAACTACTTTTCAGTATTACATGCCAGGAGAGAGTATGTTTGTTTTTCTAAGATGTTCTATGAGGGATATGTTGTGATTACTGTGTAATCTGTTTGCAAAGACAGTATGTCATCCAGAGTGGAAAGACATTCTGGTAGAGGCCCAGAATGTGTGTGAAATGGCTTACATAAAATAGCATCGGAGGAGACCTGCTTTCCTTCTTGAAGTCAATGGGATCATCATATTGTTCTAGGAGTCTGAAGTTTTAAAATCTGTAGCTGAAGATGTTTGCTTCAAAGGTAAAATAATCTTGGATTTGTTATCTTTTTTTCTCTCCAAAATAGGAGCTCTTTTTTTGGGATTTGAAAAAAGCAAGGCCCAAAAAATATAGACAAAGTTTTCTACCTAGGCCATAGCTGTCTAGATTCTAATCAAAATTCAATTCCCTGGTGATAATGATGGTGTTCATTAGTCATGACCAACACTTTGCAATTCCTTAGGCCAGTTGCCTCCATATCTTCCAATCTTGCACCCCCTTCTTTGAGTTGTTGTGTGTTCTACCTAGTCTCAGCTTTGATGGTGTCCAGCCATCGTGTTCTTTGGTGGCCTGGTTTCCTATTACCACTAACTCTTCTAAGCATAATTTCAAAGTTCCCTACAATGCTTATTTCCCTTTATATGTACACAAAAAAATGTTTACTGAAGCATAGTTCTCTTGAAGAGCTTTTTTATTGTCTATTTATTAAATTTATATTCTTTTTCAGCCTACCAAAAATAGTGGGCAAGACAACTAACAATAATTACACTGATAAAATCCTATATTACCATATATTCCGGTGTATAAGACGACTTTTGAGAGCGTCGAAACAGCCTTCGAATTCGGGGGTCGTCTTATACGCCGAGTCGTCTTATACGCTGTAAATAAGGTAATTTCTGGCATATAAGACGACTTTCTAGGCATGTGACTCGGCATCGATCATCTTATACGCTGAAAATACCGGTAGTTTCTGGTGTGTAAGACGACTTTCTAGGCATGCGACTCAGCGTCGATCGTCTTGCGACTTGGCGTCGATCGTCTTGCGACCCGGCATCGAACTAGGGGGTCGTCTTATATGCCGGGTCGCCCTATACACCGGAATATACGGTATAATAAAAATATTTAAAAATAAATAGGATCCAGAAAGGAGTTCCAATCTCAAGAAACCTGGGACTAACTTGCTAGCTTACATCTATGATAACACTAGCAATAAAATAAAGTACAGAAAGCTTGATCTGTTTAAATCATAATGGGAGACAGGAAGTGATTTAATCATTCTCTGAGAACCTGTCCCATTCTAGAACCTCAGGATCTGGCTACAAAACTCCACTTAAAGACTACAGTAGATGGCAACAAATAAATATAGAAAACTATAAGTTTTACAATCACTTAGTATTTATCTGGAATTTACCATCCAGCTTGATAATTCTTCCTTATCACCCCCTTAAACAGTCCTTTGTACTGAAATAAAATGCAAATGAAGGTCAGTTTTTAACTCAAAGTTATGCATTACAATGCTAATAATTCTTAGTGAATTTAACCACTGTAATTCAGGAAGCATATACCAAAGAGCATTAAAAAAACCTCAAAGAAGTAGTGCAAAATCAGAAGAGGTGGAGAGACCTGGACTCATAGAATCATCAAGATTTGGATACAACTGAATGGATAACATCATCATCATCACCATCATCATCAACAACAACAACAGCCTACCAAGGAGACTGCTGTGAGACCAGCAATATACTTTAGTATCAATAGCAAAACAAACAAACGCTGCTGGGTTATCTCACTTATTTGATGAGTTAGATTTTATAGCAGTCAACACCCTCTAGATTTTCGTGAGGCTACAGCATCAAAGAAAACAGTACTAATAAGATGTGAATACAGTTTATGAACTAGCTTGGGCATATTCATACCATTGGAAAAGAATGCAGCGAAGTTGTTTCCAATTTGAAGGATCATAAAATCATAACATCATAACTTCAAATCTCATCAGAGAGGGATGGTTTAGAGCTTACAGTGAATAATATCAAAGTGGCTGCATGGATTCAGGAACTCTAAAATAGCACTGGGAGATAATGCTGGAGGACGGTTTTGTGTGGCATAGAATCAAAAACATGCATTTTGTGGTTTACAAAAGAGGCAAAGGAAATGACTTTCAAATAATTTGTAAAATGCTTTAGAGTTGATCTCTATATATTGTCATTTTCCATGCCATTTCTAGTATTATTGTCATTATTACATTTTTATATGGTATACATAACTGGTTTTGTTAATTAGTTTGATGTGCAATATTCTTTCATTATCCTTTTAATGCATTAAGCAAAATCTGTTAAATAGCTGATATTCAGGGAGGGTTGTGAGTAGGTAGGAAGTAAATGACTTTTTTTCTGGGGGATAAAAGTAAGCTAAAATAAGCTGTGATATTTAAAGTTATTTTGCACTGCATGACACAATCTTCCAGGCTTACTCAACATTATTTTTCTTCTCACTAATTTAGAAATATTTTGGAGAATTATTAACATAAACAGGAGGATGAATCACAAAAAATAAGGATTTTTCCATGATCTCTGAAATAAATTCACTGTTTTTAGAAGACATAGATAAAATTGCAAGCAGGGAGTCAACAAAAGTTTGATTCACCAGCTGCAAAGGCAAAAAGGATTTTTTTTCCTGAATTATGAAAACTATAAATGTATAGACTAAACACAGACAGATAACCCAAACAGAAATATTATGGTACTGTCAAAGGGCACATATTTATTTCCATAGTACATATAATCACTGTCAATCCACACGCCTCCAAGTGCTTATATTCAGAAGAAGGAACGTTAAAATTTGAACATAACAATTAATATACTGTATGTCCTTCCATCTATTATTTTGGAAATACAGCATCTCTATTGCTGATTTTTCTTCTCTCTGAACCTTTTGTGATCAAAATTTTACAGCAGGTTTCTCATGAAAATATATGCATCAATTCACATAGTTTAAAATAATAAGATCCACATAGATACAGAAATACAAATCAAACTCTGTAGAGTTTATGTAAGCAATCACATCAGAAATAATTGTATAAATTTCCAATTGTTTGCAAGAAGCATCTTAGGAATCCAAATAATATATGAGGTGTATTTCATATTCTTTTCACTGGTTGGTTTGTTTTGTGCTACAATCCAATAATAAAGCCATTTCAGGAGTAAGTTTACAGTCATTTTGAACACTTCCCATATAATTTAAGATGGATAGTTTAACCAGCAAGTAGGCAGCCTAATACTATCAGAGGTGGCTGATAAATCAATAGCTATTCATCAGTATAGTTTCTCCATGCAGAGAGAATTGAAAATTATTTACAGCCCTTGTCCACTATTGGTATTAGAGAGTTTATTCAATAATTAGAGCATATGCTTTAAATGCAGAATATCCCAGATTCTTGGCATTTTGAGGGAAATGAGGAGAGAAACTATTCAAAACCTTGATAGCTACTAACAGTAACCTCCTATGTTTCTATGAATGTTAAATACTTATTATGGTTAAATTACCAACAGAGATAGGTTGTTTGATGAAAAGGAGAAAATGCAGTGTAAAAGAAAGAACCAAATCAAAGCAATCAAAGGAATTGCTGAAAAATTGAAATGATTAAAGGTTACCAATCAAGATATGGATTGATCAGAATAAGAGCTACAATGGCTTACTATATGCAGTGCACTGGGAAGGTCTCTCTCCAGTTCAGATTTCACATTAAGCATATAAACTCATTAAAGAGTCTTAGATCCACATCTTTGTTCCTGGATCTTCATCTGAAATATGGGAATCATAAATTTATCTTTTTCTGTAAAGGTTTTACAGGCTTTCCTGTAAAGTGATCCAAAACCATTGCTCAACTGCAAAATATTTGAATATGGTAGGAAGGAACTTGATGACCTAAGAGTTTTTGAAGAACGTATGTAGAACAGAGAGATGGTATGAACACATTTCAGAAAATATAAAGATGAGAAGGGGAAATTGGAATGGAGAACAAAAAAAGTCTTCTCCCCAGATGGAAAAGAGAGAAGTCTTCTGACAGTATAAAGTTTTAATTATAATTCTTTGAAAGATTATTTCTCTCCAGGGTCTAAAAATCATATTTAAATTTCCATTCTAGCAAGGAACTGTCCATGGTCCTTGGTTAATAAGATTTTTCCTTGATTATAACAAGAAATTCTTGGAAGGAATGCACTCTATAATGGTTTTCTTTTGTTTCTATCAAGTACCTTAGCAAATCTGCCCAAATTATTATGGGAAAATAATTCATTTATCCATTTTGTCATTTTAGTTTACACTATACTGCAATATAAAGAATACTTTTTCACATGGGGATATAACAATTTTTCCGCTCTAAAGGCATATCAAAACTTCCAGCTCTTATATTTGAGCTAAATTCCCTTTCATATTTCACCATCCCTATTGCTGAATTTTCTAGAAGGGCTGATAAATTTACATAAGTTCACAAAGATACCATAAACTCTATATTAGAACAACACACTCATCATAGGAATTATCATTATATGTCAAGATTTCCACTGAAATCTACAAACAAACAAAAAAACTCCGTCAGCAGGTTCTCTTAGGTAGCCATAGTGGAATAGCTGACTTTAGTTGGAGAAAACAGTTCTCCATCACTAAACCTAAAATTAGCCCATAATTCACCACTATGCTATGTCCAGTTGACATATTTTAATTTATAATAAGGGTACATAAGGTAATACTTTAAATATATTACAAAGCAAATTAAACTATAGAGAAGGTGATCAAGGCCCTTGTATCTCATTGATGACCTTGCTAGAACCTCAACTTTAGTAAAACCAGACAGCATCATGAAGGATTGATCAATTGTATCTGTTTACATACACAGGATGTATTTTGAGTTTTCTTACTGAGCAGTATTTGATATTATTATTTTAATTTGATCTCAGGCAGCTTTAGCATTCATTGTTATTTACCCTTTTGTTTGTACTGCAGTTCTCAAGAAAGAAATGAGCATGATATATTTTGGCTTTAAATCTAGATTCCATCACTTCAACCCAATGTCAAATGGTAGTATAATAATAGTATTTCTCCTCCACCTATTTTATTCACATATAACTGCAAAATCAGAGCATAAGCCAGCCAATGTTATACTGCCACCCCAAAGTGTTAGATTACAAATCCCATCACCACTAGACAGTATTTCTACTGAGCAAATTACTCAATAGATCCTATGCCTGACTATCTCAAAGCATAGACCATCTTTGCCTCCTCTGTTTAATATGGCTTGAAGAGACCCAAAATTTTAGCTTCTTGAAACAATGCTCTGATTCAGATTTAAATCAAACTGGACTTTTTTTTCAAGTTTAAATCATAACTCTAAGCATATTGTAAGTTTTTGTCCTATTATATACTGTATGTCATAACCATTAATTGATTAAGCAACCTAAATTCATTATTACTCTAACATCTTATTTAGCACTATCTCTTAAAAACAAGAGTGTGCTATATATGCTTTTCAGGGATTTATATTACTGAAAAGAGCAATCGTGTGAGGGGTGTTGAGCACCATTCTCTAACGAGTTACCAGATTTATCCAGGTCATTTGCCTTTTCCAGAAAACCAATCAGGAGAGAAGAGATGCAATACTGTGATGGGTGTATGGATTCAGATAAGAATAGGAGAATAACCGGACATGATCTTTTGAAATCAGGTAATACCAAGGTGCATCTGATCTAGGATGCTCACAGTTTCCCAGGTGAAACCATGGTTGGTCTGTCCACATGTTGTGCAATTAAATACACATAAAATATACATATCAAGAAATATATGAAATGAGGATATCTAAACATGGAAAATTAACACAATAAAAAGACAGCAGATAAGGCTATAGGAAACAGTTGTGCCAACGAGATCAATTTTATCTTCTGAGGGCATTATTAAATCTGAGGGCATTAAATCTGCCATTTATGCTGGGCCCCAACCTTCTCCCTGCTGTCCCACTTTATAGTCCATATGGACCAGATTAACCAAGAACCAGCCAATGAAAACTGAGCATATAATTATCATTGCTTTGGGGGACTAGAGTGGAACATGACTGGCAAAATAAAGAGATAAAGATGGTGACGGTGGTGATAGTGAACTGGAACGCCTTGAAGAAAGATAACCTCTTTGGCAATTTATTCAAAAGTGAAGGTGCAATTCTACTTTTTTTTTATTTTAATAAAGAAATGTTTTATCTCCATGCCAGTTTTAATGTTGTGGTACAGGTATATTTCTCCAGTGATTATTGCTAAAATTATTAAAATAGGTAATTCAAAAATTACTACAGTAATCAGATTGATTTTTTTTTCATATTTGATGGCAATGCTATAAAATTCAGCAATTTTGGGAAATGATTTACTATACAATAAAACAATTTTAAAGGTCCCATTTTACTGGCAGCTACTGTTTTGTTGTTAAATAACACTAAACTTCATATCTCTACAAATAATGTGGAGTCAGCATTGTATATGATAACACCTGCCAAAACAGTTTATACCTCTCACTGAAAACCACATATAATTCTTTCTCTAGACAAATGGCAAACCAAATTGTGAGAGTTTGCACCAATATAAAAGAAAAAACAACTTTATATTTGAAAAATACATCTCATACCAAATTTAAATTGGAAACCACTTATAGGTTATAATTTTACACATGGGCTTGTACTCTTTCCACAGTTTGAGTCTCTCCTAACATAAGGCTTTTAAAATATTAAAGCTTCTCTGATTTGTTACAGTAAGGATGGATCTTCTTAGATTAAATAAAAATGCATCAATTGTTCATCTTGGTTGATCATTCTTTTATACTATATTTTTAATTATGAATATTGATTTGCTTTTAAATAAACTATTCTCCAAAGCACCAGAGGGTAGGACAAGAAACAATGGTTGGAAACTGACCAAAGAGAGAAGCAACCTGGAATTAAGGAGAAACTTCCTAACAGTGAGGACAATTAACCAGTGGAACAGCTTGCCTTCAGAAATCATGGGCGCTCCATCACTGGAGGTTTTCAAGAAGAGACTGGACAGTCACTTGTCTGAAATGATATAGGTTCTCCTGCTTGAGCAGGGGGCTGGACTAGAAGACCTCCAAGGTCCCTTCCAGCTCTATTCTATTCTATTCTATTCTATTCTATTCTATTCTATTCTATTCTATTCTACTGTATTCTAAATTTTAAAGTGCTACTTTGCTACTTTAAAAGCGCTCCATTTTATATGCAGTATTAATACTATTTTAAAAAGTTCTGTTCAGTTTTACATGAAGCTATAGCTTCTCTAGTTTGCTTTTGCTCTCTTATTTCCTTTCCTGTTCTTTCCCGTGTTTGAGCTTTCAAATATCTTTCAAATTAAAAACTGAAAACAAAAACAGAGTATGTAGATCTATTTGCCTAATCTCCATGGAAATATTTATTCTGTTTATCTAACTGTGCCAAAAGGGAAATGAATGGCAGCAAACTAGATTATTCCTCTTTCTCAAGCCACTCAGTCTCTTATTGTCCAGGATAGTTTCCCACTCCTGAAGAATGAGAAAGCATAAAAGTTGAGGACTAGAAAGATAGATACACAATTTTCCTTTTCAATATTTTAAAAACCAAAATTAAATATTCAAAATTAGATATTAAAATTGTACACTTCATGAATCTTCTTAGAACAATTTAGCTGGGCTGCTATGATGTCATGGTTTTTTTAATTATTATTATTCGAATTCTCACCATTTCCAGAAGCAATATATCAGCAATGGATTGTTTAGAATATCTTTGTTAAGAAAATGAAATTGAAAGCAGAGCATGGAGCGGAAGTATCTGTTGATAAAAAATACAGAAAATAGATTATTAATTATGAGAGTCTTCAGGCCATCACAGTTTGAATTTCACAGTTTATGGTCTCTTTTTAATTGGGATGCTGTTTCTTCATGACTATAAATAGTTTTGGACTGGAATATCATAACAGTTGCCTGCAATTGCTTAAAAATAAAATGTTGAACTAAGGCCATTCTTTCTATTCTTCCACATGAAATGGTTAAGCCTTGGATGGGCTTTCTCTACTAAGAAATTCTTTCCTGGTCTTGAACTCTGCGCTAGTATCGTGGAGCTGTGGTATTATTATTATTGTTGTTGATGATGATGATGATGATAATGATAATGTTGTTGTTGTTGTTGTTGTTGTTATTCACTGCACAGAAAGCCAGATGTTCAGACTGGGTTTGGCATTTTTATCTGCCTATCAAATCCTTACCAAGGACCTGGGATAGACAGATCTGGATATTTGATGGTGTTACAGATATCGTTGCAAAATGGAAGCTGTTCCAAGTAAAGCCACCTTTTGCAATTGACTGATGGTGAATTTGTCAATGCCAATGGTGTTCATGTGGTGCTCCAGTTGTTTTGGGATTGCACCCAAGGCACCTATTATTATTGATACTACCCTTGCTTGCCTTTGCCACAGCTGTTCTATTTCTATTTATAGGTCTTCATATTTTGTTATCTTCTCCAGTTCTTTCTCTTCTATTCTGCTGTCTCCAGGCACTGCTACATTATTATTGTTGTTATTGTTATGATTAATGATTTTTGTTGCCTTTTGATTGTACAATATTCTGAGTACCTTGAATATATTCTATTTGAAGAGTACTTTTCATAAAGTTGTCTTTTAACAGGTAAAGATAAATACATCCTCAAATAAATTTTGGTTTTAGTGCCTTTATGAAGATGGTCTAGACAATAATGTAGGTATTGTGCCTTTTATTGTTCACTGCTTTTTTTTTCACTTCTCAACTTAACTTATAGCCCAGTACTACACAATCCTGTATAGCTTCTGAGCCCAAACACACTTAAGCAGGCACTGATACTAAGGGAACTTGTTGAAAACTAACAATTAGGCAGAAAAAATGGTTCACAAATGAGATCCAAAAGGAAAAAAAATGGTAGACAGTTGGATGAGATATGTTTTTGAAGAAAGATTACATGGGAAGAGTTTAGAAAAGAAATTGAGGTCAATATACTGAAAGACAAGGCTAAGATGAAGACTTCTGCTATTGCCAGCAAGAACATTCAAGAATGACTACTAGAAACTATTGACCCAAAACACAATTAAAGTGGTAGAAATAGAATTGAGTAAGCTCTAGGTCAGGGATGAGCAATTAACTTTCTCAAGAGATCACAGGAGAAACTGGGACTGTGGAGAGCCAAATCAAGAGGTTGAAATTAGTAACCTTAGTAGTTTTCTTGCAGACATTGCATTTCAACTAGGTAATAGAATCGGGGCTAGTCAGAGCTAACTTCATCACTAGCACTGATGATGTTACCTAGTTTGGGTAATGAAACATCTTCAAGGAAACTACCAAGCTTAGAGATCACCAAGGACCCCACAGTTCAACACCAAGCTACAAATATTCTCCTTTATAGGTTGAACTTAATTGTGCTGCATGTTGAGAGAGGAGGAGGGAGCACAGAGCCTCATCTCACCTGGCCTCAGCCCAGCCCCTCTCTTCTGCCACAGTCACCAACTGACTGAAGGCGCACTGGGCTTCTTTTCCCAGCCCTTAAGGCACACTTATTTACATTTTATTTTCTAACTTCCAATTGACCTCACATGAGTTGGACAGGGATTGCCAAAGGTCTGGATGTAGCCTGAGGGCTGTAAAATGCCCGGATCTACTCTAGGTGGTAAAGTAGAACCACCAGAAAAATAAAGGATGGCAAAGGTCAGAGCCTGAAGAAAAAAAATTGAACTAAGGAGAAAGCGAAGCTATAATTAAAAGCTCACATAGGCTGTAGAAATGAGGCATATACCATGCTATTGGCAAGACATTCCCTGTTTCTGTAAAACTGCAAACTTTTGTATTCTAAAGGTAAGGAGACACAGTAGTTAGTTAAGTCTATTGTTATTAATTCCTGAATTGTTGCCATTGCAGCAATTCAGGAAAAGTTTGATTTGTCCAGGTATTTTGTAGCTGTATATATTTTATGTGGAATGTTCGTCTTTCTACTAGAATCTCATTTATATTAAAGAGAGAGGGGTGGGGAGGGAGAGGGTGAGAGAGAGAGAGAGAGAAGGTCAGAATCTTTGTTGGCACCCTATTGAGCCTGCCAAAATGGCTCTGTATTGGGTGATTAAAAGGGGAGACAATAGACAGAGGATTGGTCTGTGCAGCTTTCTCCTTGCTTTGCAATCACGTTTGCACACTTCTGGAATCAGATACTGTATGAAGGAGACAGTAAATTGACAATAAAAATGTATGTCTCCAAATCTGATTGAGTAGCTGGGCTATGATATCACTGCTTGTATGCAATGAGGCCAGACAGAATGCAAACATTACAAAGACAAGAAACTTTTTCCTATCTGGAAGCACAGTCTGGCTGCCTCTTGTCTTAGTACTATTGATTATGCTCCCAAAAGGTCATAAATTACTGTAAGAGTTATTTTTAAGAATATTTGCTGAGCCTGACCTGTCAAGAGAGGTTAATCTAATGACTTTCCCACCTTCAGCCTTAAAGAAGAAGGCAAAGGGATGCCAAAGAAACTGAAAGCTTTGGGGTTTTTTCCTCCCTGAAAGTAGCTTTTCGGCTTTCATATTAGGTTCTATAGGAAGAAATATAAGGGTTTTTTTTTCTTTAAAAAAACCAATCACATGATAACACCAAAGTGACCTTCCCATAAACGAGAAGAAAAAATCAGGGTTTTGTTTTAGGTAGAAACAGAAGCCTGGATCAAATATTTAAGAAATGCTTGCAAGAACACACAAGACCACAAAAAGTATTAAACAGAGGAGGGGGGCACCTGATTGGATTTAACAAAATGAGCCAGCACATCATTTTGGATTCAAAGGCAAAAATATGCTTGAAGAAGCAGGAAAAGAAGAATTCCTTAAAGCAGCAACCCATTTTTCCTGGATCACTGGAGCTAGTTCACTTTGATGTTTTGTAAAAGGAATGCCACTGTGGCAGTCATTTTGTGAATCTACTCCTCAAATGCTACCAAAATTCCTAATGACTGTCATCCCGAAAAGGGCAGTTAAGAACCCACCCTTAATTTTTCATCTCCCCCCCAGAGACCCCCAGCGTGGCTATCCTATACTTGAATGCTCATGCCTCTTCTCTTAATAAATTCATTTTTTTCTAAGATGGTAGTTAACTGCAAGGTTAATGTAATACAGCAACACCAATGCAGGGACTAAAATAAAAATCACAGTAACAAAACTAGACAGAAGCCCCGCCCCTTTTATAAGGATCTCACATGTACGAAAGGGTTGGCTTTGATCACACTGCAGCCACCTCCATCTTGACATTTTTCACTCCATTTGCAGAACCATTGGCATAATGTGACACTCTCTTTTATGTGTGTGTGCGCGCATGTTTGTTCATCAGCATTTTGGAATTTAGACATCCCTGCCTCAAGAACCATGGTGGCGCAGTGGTTAGAATGCAGTATTACAGACTAACTCTGCCAACTGCCAGCAGTTCGATCTTCACTGGCTCAAGGTTGACTCAGCCTTCCATCCTTCCAAAATCGGTAAAATGAGGACCCAGATTATTGGAGGCAATATGCTGACTCTGTAAACCCCTCAGAAAGGGCTGTAAAGCACTGTGAAGCAATATATAAATTTAAATGCTATTGCTATTTCTTTGCATTTAGATTTAACTATTTTTCTGAGTCAGTATATGCTTGTACTTTCATAATCCAACAGAAATCCTTCTGTCATCTTGAGGACAATCTTATTTGTTCCTTGGTGTCAAACAAGAATCCTAACACCACAACCACCAAGAGAGTCACAAAATTTCTCTCTGCTGACGCTATTCTACACCAAAACCTAGTTTTTAATTTCCTGGTTTTATTAATGCATAATTTTACTTTGTTCATCTACGTTTATTATATTACATCTAGGTTTTATCACCTGTCATATCTTATTTGTCACTGACCAATATATGATTTTACTCCTACCCACTTCCAAATTCATGTCCCTATGTAATCAGTCAATAATACAATACTCAATAGAGGTATTCCTTGACTTACAACTATTCATTTAGTGACTGTTTGAAGTTACATTGCCGAAAAAGGTGACACTAGTCCTCACACTTATGATGATTGCAACATCACCATGGTGACATGATCAAAATTCAGGAACTTGGCAAGGGGTATGTATTTAAAACAGTTGCAGCATCCCAGGGTCATGTGATCACTATTTGCAACCTTCCCAGATGACTTCTGACAAGCAGAGTCAGGGAATCTGCATTTGCTTAATGACCACGTGACTTGCTTAACAATTGCAGAGATTCACTTAACAACTCATTTAACAACTGTTTCGCTTAGCCACAGAAATGTGGGGCTCAATTGTGGTTGTAAATCGAGGATTACCTGTATCTGTTTTACATACCCTTGAAGCATTTTTCCTGTTTATGGTTTTGCTCAATAAGAACAGAGAACAGGAGGTCCATCACCTTTAGGAATCATGTTCCAGAAGAGACCAAAGATCACTAAGGAGGGGTTCAACTTATTTTCTGAAACACCAGAAGGCAAGACAAGAAACAATGCATGGAAATTAATCAAAGAGAGAAGCAACCTGAAATTAAGGAGAAACTTCCTAACAGTGAGAATAATTAACCAGTGGATAGCTTGCCTTTGGAAGTTGTGGGTGCTTCATCACTGGAGGTCTTTAAGAAGAGACTGGACAGCCACTTGTCTGAAATGGTGTAGAGTTTCCTGCTTGAGCAAGAGGTTGGCAAGAAGACCTCCAAGGTCTTCCGGCTCTATTCTGAATGATTGATGGAAGCTCTGCTAGCAAAGCATTCCAAACTGATATCCTAACTCATCATTAAGCTTGTGGCATCTTTCAGAGTATTTGGATTACAGTTCTCACAACACCTTAATCCCATCTGTCATAAGTGATGTCACTAAAACCAAATAAAGATCCAAAAGAATCAATGGAGGGGAGAGTTATGCATCTATTCTTTTTCATCCACTTGTGCCATCTTTACAATAATCCTATCAGGTGAATTAGGCTGTGCCTTGACTACTCCAAATATGTATTTGTGGTCCCTGGGCCTTCTCTTCGGTTCAAGATTACTCCAGAGGTCAAAATCAAGTATGGAACAAAACTCAAATTGATTGATGATCATGTACCATTGAGACATTTTGAATTCTTAGTGACCACATAGATACGTTTTTTCCATGAAAATGTAATTAGAAAATAGTTAAACTGATGCAAGAAGCATCAGATCCAACAGAACAATCACATCTTGAGGTCTTCGTTTGGAGTTTTTTTTTTGTTTGTTTCTCTACCTTTTGAACCACAAGGAAGAATTTTATATGGAGGTGAGAAACCATGATCATCTTCTCCGTTATGCTTAAGATTCAGCAAATGCACAAATGTAACTCTGAAACCTCAGAAGTCCAATCCTGTTCATTCATCTCAACCATTTCTTAGTGTCCTCTTTGTACTTAGACAGATCTGATTAATTTTACTGCAGCTGCAAATCATGCAAATATAGTTGAGAAAGAGATGTTTAGTGCTTCATTGGTCTTCCACACAAACTCCAGTACTAACTGGGCTAAGTGTTTTTAGGGTTATTCCACTATACAGTGCATCACAATGTTAATTTTACACATTACTTTATTCCCTCTCTAGCCCATATTTTACAAGAGAGAAAACAAATGGCTTATAATTACATTGCATGCCAGAACAAATTAAGTAAACAAACATTTTTTTAATGCTTTTGGCTGTTAGGGTGAGAAACAAAGGGCTCAAGTTAAGGTCAATATTAGAGTTATGCAATTGCTCTGGGATACAAGAAGACCAATGCTGGTGATTGAACACTGGTAACGTGGAAGCTACCATTGCTGAACTCTTAAAAACAGTGCCTTTCCTTTTCAATAAAGCCACTCTTTTTTTCATTTTATTTCGAATAATAATAATAATGGGAAAATCTTTTATAAATCTACAAATCTATTTAAAGTGCTTCATGGCATGGAACCAGGTTATGTGAAGGAATGCCTCTTCCTGATTAACACATTAACACTTTCTATTACATCTGGCAGAAAAGACAGGTTGCGAGTACCATCTGCCAGGGACTTACATTTGGTGGGTCCCAAGAAGTGAGCCTTCTCTGCTGTGGCACCCACTCCGTGGAACATTCTCCTTCCATCCAGGAAGTCAGGTTAGCTCCATCTCTCCTATAATTCCAGAAGTCCCTCAAGTCCTGGTTATATCACCAGAGAACTAGAAATATTTTTAGATGGATCCACTGGGGTTGGTCTGTTTATTCTGTCCATGTGGTTTGTATAAGAATAACAGTGACCTTCCTGTACAAGAGTAAAGAAGATCATGGTTTTGTGTTTTTAACAATATTTTTTTAATATTTTATAATGATTTTTTTATTTATTTGTTGTTTTATTGATTGTTGTATGCCATCCAAAGTTGCTTTTTATGAAATGGGTGGCCATATGAATGTGATTAATAAATATGGAAAATAAAATAATATATATTGTGCAATTCAGCAAAAAGTAAATTAGAGGATGACTCTCTAAACTCAAGTCAAGGACATCAATAACACAAGAGACAGAAAGAAGGGGTGGGGTGAAGCCCCATTCATTCACAGGGACAGGATCAAACTGATTATGGTTATATGCAACTATGAAGAATATCAAAGGCAACAGAGGTTGAGACTGTATGGATCTGACTTCACCAGGTTTCCAAATTTATAGTGGAGAAAAGATCTAGGTTTGATGGGTTTACAGATTTGTAGACACAGTAAATTCAGTGCATTTTCCCCATTATTCAGAAGGAAAGATCGTGCATTCGCCTATTTTAAATAATTTTTACCCATGATAACTACCTGGCTGAAGAGGATATTTCTGTCCACAACCACTCCAAAGTTATGGGGTTTTTTGTAATCAGAGTAACACTGAAACATTCATATGCTTAGAGGTGGCATTTAATAAGGGCAGGATGAGCAGTAATTGAGATACAACTCTATAGCATGAGGATCCATGTAGTTTAGAAAAAATGTTTTAATCCTTGTGGGGTCCTTGGTCCTCTCAAAGCTACTAGCACTGATGATGTTACATAGTTTGGGTAATGAAACGTCTGCAAGAAAACAAGGAAGCTTTGAGAGAACCAAGGACCTCTCATTTCAAGCTGGAGCTACAAATATTCTCCTTTATTGGTTAATCTTTGTCCCTGATAGTTATCCTTACAACACACAGAGTGTCCCCTAGGCATAATTTAACATTACATCTAACTGAACATCATCTATGATAGCTAAAATCCAGGAGAAACTAACTTGGTGCTTCCCAGATGATGCTCCCCATTCCTATCAGCCCCATCCAAAATGATCAATGTCATATTATAAAAATTGTAGTCCTAAACATCTGGAAGTTCTTTTCTAATTTATGCTAGTTTGGAAATGATTCTTGAAGTTTTCCAAAAGTTGTCCTTTCCACATCTATCCAGAGATACATGAGATTTATTGGGGGGGGGGGAAATCATACACTTTCCCATTGAAATGTAGTTTTTCCCAGGTCTCAATGAGCTTTTCTATTTATTGTCTTTTAAATTTACCTTGATCATTTTTTTCCCCAGAATAATCATATTTCTCCTTACTCTTTCCCACTTAATAAATGCATTGTCTTTAATATCATTTCCTTTTTTAACTTCTTAATTGTAAAATTTTTACTCACTTGCATACTATAGCAATAGTAGCTTGCGCATGTGTGTATGTTTGAAATCCTGTACTCAGGACTGGATTGAAAAAAAAAAAGACACTGGATGGAAAGAAAGTGAATTCTTAGTAGGCCTCCATAGGATTACATCTGCCCTTTTCCTCTCTCGATGTGTGTCCGAAGAAAGTGACCCACACTTGCTATGGAAGTAGAGAAGAAAGGAACTAGAAAACTGCAGCATTTTTTCTGCCTCACTAATTTTCAGAATGGAAAAGATTTTTGTTTTGTTTTGTTTTTGACAATCAAAGCTTCCTAAAGACCTTGTAGAGGACACTGAAAGAGGCCCATAACCTATTGATCCCCTTTTATACAATCCAATTCACTTGACTCTGGGCATACGGTAAATAATGACCCCCACCTTATGAGGATTTTTCCCTTCTGTACGTGCAGCAGTTTGTGCATATCCTGTTGTAATGAAAACGCGGCTGATTTACTGAGGCTACCCAAAGTTAAGTTATTAATTAGAAGATGCATTACCGACCCACAAGAAGTCGTTCTGAGCAGTCGCTTGCTGCCCAACGACCTCAGAAAGACAAAAGATTCCATTTTACAAAATCTAGTTAACATATCAAAGAGCAGTAAATGTGCAAATTGCTGTCATAAGGCATCCTTTATTGCTTTTCCTTTTCAGAACAAGGCTCGCTCCTCCCCCATGCACTCCCTTCGAGGCTCTTTGACAAGGTTACTCATTGGAAAGAAGAGCAGCTATTTTATGCTCTTCAGATGTTTACCTTCTGTAAAAGACACTTCAAAGATTGCTTATGGGAGTCTCCCATCACCCAGCAAACACTTTAAGCCCATTGTTGTGATGGATGGATCCTTCCTGCAGATTTAATAAATATAAGCAGAAGCCAGATCCTGGTGTGTGTGTGTGTGTGTGTGTGTGTGTGTGTTTGCGTGTGTGTGTGTGTGTGTGTGTGTGTGTTTTGGTTTTTTTTTTTTTTTCAGGGCCAGCTGTCTGCACAATAGGCAAATCGTTCATGGGTGGCCTACATGGACAGGCCTCTTTAGAAAAAAAGCCTAAATAACTGTTTAATGCTTTCTTTCTTCATGTCTCTGCCACCACATTACTTTTATTAATGCTACTCCGGTACTTTTTTCCCACTTCTGCGAAACTGGATGGATCATAAATATCCCATATAATTCTTCAGAAATCCTGTAGTCAGGCTCATTCTTATGTCCTGTTTGATCCTCTGGGCGCATGCAGGTGGGTGAATGCAGTGATTTACCAAATGGTAACTTAGCAGGGGGCATCCAATCCAACCAACCACAGGCCGGTTATCAGTAGCAACAACCTGGCTGGTGAGAAATTTTTTTTATCCTGCCTTTCATTTGCCAGATCTCTGAGAACAAATGGCTGGGTTGTAAAACAAGCTTTTTAAGATGTGAACCTTTTGCTTGGGCTAACTCAAAAAGAAAAGCAACCCCCCCCCCGCACACACATAGACACAAAGATATCCATTTCTTTGAGAAATTGTTTCACTTCTCTCATCAAAAAATTGGGCTTGAATTATGATTCAGTAGTCAACCTATGTTGATAGTATGGGATAGAATATATGATACATACATTCCATTCATGCACAACAGATGCATTGACATAAATATATATACAGATCATACTTTTTTGTATACAGATAAGGTTTACACACAACAGCATTTCCTAGTGAACTGATTTCACTATGAGGCAAGACAAGTTTGAAACTAAACTAACATAGGAATCTACTAGATTCTGAGAGATTTGGGAAACATTCCTGATTGTACAACCTGTGATTCTCCAAAAGTTGTGAACCACAATTTTGAGTAGCCCCAGCCAGCATGGCCAATGGTAAGAGGTACTGGGAATTGTAGTTCAGCAACATCATCACACAGCAAGATCAGTCATATTCATCTCCCCAAGACAGTCCGCATCTTCCTATTCAGTGTCTTTCAATATCATTAAAAAACTATGAAATCTGATTACAATATGCCACATTGTGGTGTATGCAGTGAAATACTTTGGAGATTTGTGTTTCTTTCCCTCCAGTCCAGATGGCCCTTGGTTACTTCTGGGTGGGAAATATTGTAAAGGACTTCCTGTTGTGGTTAAGCCTTAGTGGAGCAAGAGAATTTTCCTTTTTTAAAAAAAAAAAAAATCTCTTTTCAGTCCAGAAAACATTTTCTTAAAGAGTAAAAATGTTGAAAACTTTTAAAATAATTTCTAGTGCAAGGGCTTCTAACTTTGGCCACTTTAAGACCTGTGAACTCCCAGAATTCCCCAGACACCCCTGGTAAGTGTCTAATCATCCTTTGTTCTAGGCTATTTTTTAAATTTAACTAGTGGCTTGCTCAGTGATTCCTGTTTTGCCCACATGTTCTGACTTCTCCATCTATTGGGTTGTCCCTGGGTCCTGGTCTTCAGCAGAAGTGTTTGCCTTTTGCTAGAAACAAACAAACTAGAATCAGCTACACAAAGCCCTTCCAAATGTTGCCTTTGAGAGGGCAGTTATTTAAACCCATCGCATCAGCAATCATATTTTGACACGGAGAAGTGTGAATCAGGTATTGCACATCAGTCATGCAAGAATAGAAAGGCTCCCCAAAAGAGAAGCTACCTTCTGGTAGGTGATTCAATTATAAGGGATGTAAATTTAGGAAAGGACACAGAGGCTTTGAAAGAGGTCAGGTGTCTTCCAGGTGCTACTGCCAGTAGGGACAAGAAGCGTATTTCTAAAATAATCAAGAATGGCAGCAAGGACTGTGATGTGGAGGCTATTGTACATCTTGGCACTAATGATCTGTCCCAAAAAGATGTACTCTCTGTGCAGAATGATTTCCAGAGCTTGGGGAAGGAACTTAGCAGAATAGGCTGTAGGCTTACTTTCTCAGAGGTTTTACCAGTGTATAAGGAGCAAAACGGAAAAGGCCAGCGCATAGCACAATTCAATATGTGGCTAAAGGAGTGGTGTAAAGGGGAAGGCTTTGGATATATTAGTCACGATGTCAGTAGCTGGTCCAATCAAAAGATGTACAAAAGAGATGGTTTGCATCCATCAAAAAAAGGGACTGAGTTACTCGGCTATAAATTCACAGATTTTCTGGAGGGAAATTTAAACTAAACAGCGGGGACAGGGAGTTAATTGATACGGAACAACCCTGTCCCCGGCAATTTAAAAACTATAGGGCTATCAGTGCATGTAGCATAGATGTGTGTGTGGACAAGAATACCAACCTTGCTACCAATCAAAATGAAGCCTCTAATAGCGAGTGCCACATAAAGTGCACTAACCAAATAGGTGGTAAGACAATAGGGGAACTCAGGCACCACACAGGTTATGTAGAAAGGAAACACAGGGCCACCCACAAAGGACTCAAATGTTTATACACCAATGCACAGAGTATGAACAGCAAACAGGGTGAACTAGAAATTCAGGTTAATGAGGGCAGATACGATATTGTTGCCATTACGGAAACATGGTGGGATGAAACTCACACATGGAACACACAGCTAGAGGGATTTAAATTATTTAAAAGAAACAGACCAAATAAAAGAGGAGGTGGAGTTGCTCTCTATATAAGAAATAACTACATCTCCACAGAAATAGAGTACAACAATGATAAAAACTGTCTTGAATGCATTTGGGTCAATATAAAAGGGGGGGGGGGAAATGACATTGCCATAGGTGTATACTACAGACCACCCAACCAAACAGAGGAAATAGATGAACTTTTTGCTAGTCAGCTAACTAAGGTATGTAGGAAGCACATCACAATAGTAATGGGGGACTTTAACTACCCTGACAGCAACTGGGAGACAAACTCCGCACCAAGTGGAAGATCAAACAGGTACCTGGCAAACCTAGCAGACAACTTTGTCTCCCAAAAAGTAGAGAAGGGAACTAGGGGATTAGCCATTTTGGATCTAATTCTCACTAACAGAGATGAAATGATAGAAGGTGTTGAAGCCATAGGAACCCTGGGAGGAAGTGATCATGCAATATTAGAATTCAACATTATAGAAGCACAACCAATAGAATACAGTCAAACTAGAGTCTTGGACTTCAAGAGAGCTAATTTCAATAAACTTAGAGAGGGCTTGGGAAGGATTCCATGGATGAGAATCCTCAAGGGGAAAACAACTCAAGAAGCTTGGGAAATTTTGAAAAATGAGATAATAAAAGCACAGTCTAGCACAATACCAACAAAGAGGAAAAATAACAGCTCTCAAAAGAAACCAGCATGGCTGCATAAAGAACTCTCTGACAAATTGAAAGATAAAAAGGACAAGTATAGAAAGTGGAAAGAGGGGAACATAACTAAGTCAGAATATCAGCAAATAGCCCGAGCCTGCAAAGATGAAGTGAAGAAAGCCAAGGCTCAAAATGAACTAAGGCTTGCAACCAAAGTCAAAAATAACAAAAAAAGCTTCTTTCAACATGTAAAAAACAAGAAAAAAGTGAAGGAAATGATTGGTCCATTAGTGGGTGGAAGTGGCAAGAAGGTGACAAGCAACAGGGAGAAAGCAGAACTATTTAACTCATTTTTTGCATCTGTCTTTACACAAAGGGAAAAAACAGACCAACCTATCAAAAATAGTGCCATAAAAAACAAAACAGAAACACAAGTTAAGATAGGCAAGAAAATCGTTAGTGAGCACCTGTCCAGCCTAGATGAGTTCAAATCGCCAGGACCAGATGGATTACACCCCAGAGTTCTCAAGGAACTGGCAGATGTGATATCGGAGCCACTGAACTATATTTTTCAAAGATCCTGGAACACAGGGGAACTACCAGAGGACTGGAAAAGAGCTGATGTAGTTCCCATCCTCAAAAAAGGAAAAAAAATGGATCCAGGAAATTACAGACCTATCAGCCTGACCTCAATACCTGGGAAGATCCTGGAAAAGATAATCAAACAACGAATCAACGAACACCTAGAGGCAAACAAAGTCATTACTAAAAGCCAACATGGGTTTGTCAAAAATAGATCATGCCAGACAAATCTTATTGCATTCTTTGACCAAGTGACAAAATTAGTGGATCAGAGGAATGCTGTGGACATAATTTACTTGGACTTCAGTAAGGCATTTGATAAAGTAGATCACAACCTACTACTTGACAAGATAGAAAAATGTGGGGTAGACAGAACCACCACCAGATGGATCCGTAGCTGGCTGACCGGCCGTACTCAGCGAGTGGTCCTCAATGGAACTGCATCTATATGGAGGGAAGTGTGTAGTGGGGTGCCCCAGGGCTCTGTTCTGGGCCCAGTACTCTTCAACATCTTCATCAACGATTTGGATGAAGGGATAGATGGGGAACTCATCAAATTTGCAGACGACACCAAGCTGGCAGGAATAGCCAACACTCCAGAAGACAGGCTTAAGATACAGAAGGATCTGGACAGACTTGAACACTGGGCACTAACTAACAAAATGAAATTCAATGGTGAAAAAAGCAAGGTTCTACATTTAGGCAAGAAAAACCAAATGCACAAGTACAGCATAGGTGGCACCATGCTCAATAGTAGTAACTGTGAGAGGGACCTCGGAGTCCTAGTAGACAATCACTTAAATATGAGCCAGCAGTGTGCTGCAGCTGCCAAAAAGGCCAACACAGTGCTAGGCTGCATTAACAGAGGGATAGAATCA
The DNA here is from genome assembly GCF_016545835.1 of Crotalus tigris. NCBI lineage: Eukaryota > Metazoa > Chordata > Lepidosauria > Squamata > Viperidae > Crotalus > Crotalus tigris. The sequence goes on along the minus strand of NW_024100095.1, from coordinate 466,623 downwards.
AGATCACGTGAAGTATTAATACCACTCTTCAATGCCTTGGTAAGGCCACACTTGGAATACTGCATCCAGTTTTGGTCACCACGATGTAAAAAAGATGTTGAGACTCTAGAAAGAGTACAGAGAAGAGCAACAAAGATGATTAGGGGACTGGAGGCTAAAACATATAAGGAACGGTTGCTAGAATTGGGTATGTCTAGTTTAACGAAGAGAAGGACAAGGGGGGACATGATAGCAGTATTCCAATATCTCAGGGGCTGCCATAAAGAAGAGGGAATTAAGCTATTTTCCAAAGCACCTGAAGGCAGGACAAGAAGCAACGGGTGGAAACTAATCAAGGAGAGAAGCAACCTAGAACTAAGGAGAAACTTCCTGACAGTGAGAACAATTAATCAGTGGAACAGCCTGCCTCCAGAAGCAGTAAATGCTCCAACACTGGAAGTTTTTAAGAAGAGACTGGACAGCCATTTGTCCGAAATGGTGTAGGGTTTCCTGCCTGAGCAGGGGGTTGGACTAGATGACCTCCAAGGTCCCTTCCAACTTTACTATTATTATTATTATTATATATAAATTCTAGTCAAATATTAGATTAAAATGACATTAAACTAAATCAAGTTTTTTATCTTGATCCTGATCATTTTGGGAATGCGGTCATTATCTCCAAGTCCAATTATGAATCTCATTTCAAGAAAAGTAAGGTGTCCCTGCCTAAAGCCTATGGAATGACTCATGGACTATGGTAGTCATCTAGCAGTCCTCCTTCAACATACCTTGCAGGTAGCAAATGTAAAGAAATCACCTTTCTCTGTTCTCCTATCAATGGAATATATGAGAGTAACAAACAATGCTAAAGGTTCACTGTGGATTTATGACAGAGGGGTAAAATTATTATTTCAAAGGCCAAAATTGTGATACAGTAATGAAGTTATGCATATTTCACATAAAGTTAAACTTAAGTAGATAAAAGAGTAAGTTGCAGTATTAGCAGAGTGTTTCCAAAAATGCAGACTGAATCCAAAGAGTTAAGAACTGGCAGATTGCATTAGTTTTAAAAGTCAAACAGACTCAACATATCAAAGCAAAGTGGTTTTCAAACTGAGCTCTCCATAGAAATTGATCCAGATCACAACTGAGATACAAGCATATAATATGCCAAGATGCTTCTTATTACATGCTCCTTCATACAAAAAGTTCAGAAAATTCCTTGACTTCTTTTGGTTGCTAGGCAATAGCTATGCAGGGTTCTAATTAGGTTTGCATTCTGTGTGACCCCTCCCCTTTTTCCTTTTTTTCTTTTTGTTAAAATTAAAGGCAAATTAACCCTTGATTTGCTGCTTGGCGATGTTCCTGCCATCATCCTTTCTAGGTGCAGCAATAGCCAGCTAGGTGGCACTAGCTCCAAGATGTTGTGTTTGAGAGATTAACTACCCAAAATAAGTTGTTCTACCAATACCTCATCCCGGTGGGGTGTAATGATGTTAACCAACTTCATAAACACGTTTTCAGTTCAAATACTGCTTTGGGAACTGGTTCTGCCACAACTAGCCAGGTTTTGTCAAGAATTTTCTGCTACAGTTGGCATGACCCTACTCAGTATCTTAAGGTATCAGACAACATGTTCTTCACTGACACCTTGGTAATGTGCTGTTATATAATATGCACTAAAAGTCACAGATTTCAGAGTCCTGAACCACTTTCCAGGGTAATTTCTGGAGGAATGTCTCAAAAGAGATGGAAATGCTGCTATAAGCTGTGATCAATCCTCTCTTTCTATCTTTTCCCTTCATCTTCATCAAAATTTCCAGCATTTCCACTACCAAGATATCCTGTTATTTCATTATGGAGTTGAGACTATAAAGGTTACTTGCTACTTCATTGGCCAAATATAAACCTTGTCCATAATGACCAAAGTTTATGTTCTACCAATGCCCATCAGTTCCACCCATGTTGCAATGTTACACTTTCTGTTGAATTCAATGGGATTTAGCACATCAAACATAAATTCAATTAAGACTGCAAATCTTAGAGCAGGTATTCCCAACCCCCAGTCTGTGGACTGGCACTGGTCCACGGCCTGCCAGAAACCGGGTTACGCAAACAAGCAAAACCCCATCTGCGGGGTGCAGGCAGCACACGAACCACATCCACATTGGTCCATGGAAAAACCTCTCTTCGCAGAAACAATCCCTGGTGCCCAAAATATTGGGGGCCACTATTTTAGAGAACAAAGAAAATCTGTGCTACAAAATAAAAGGGATGCCCTTTCCTGAAATGTAATGATATTACAAGAAAGTAGTACATCAAGATCACTGTCAAGAAGACCGTAGTTCTAAACATCATTTGAAAAATTCAAACTCTTTTGAGGTATGATAGTAAGAAGGAAGAGACAAAGAGATTGGGTGAATAATAGCATCTCCTAATAGACAATTCAACAGCTAATATACCAGCCTTTCTTATAGAAGACTACTATATAAATAAAACTTAAGTCATGAATGAAGGCAAATATATGTGCCCTGGGATAACGTTGCAGGATCCATCTGGGTCGGTCACCGGGACCAGAGGTTTTTTGTCTTCCAAGCTTTTGAACTTGTGCTGGAGCCCATTCTCAGGGACCTTCTCTCTGTGACACATTCTGGTGAGAGAGAAATTCCCTGAGGATGGGCTGCAGCATGAGTCCAAAAACTCGGAAGACTAAACCTCTGATCCAGATTGGATCCTGTTAAACCTAAGCCTTGTGGATGATGAGATAAATGATTTTATTCTCCAAAATGGTCAGCTTATACATATATGATTAATAGCTGTTTACTTATAGTTCTATTATTTGGTCATATAAGTAGAAATTCTGAAATGGACAAGTTTTGTACCAATATTTCTGCTTCCTAGCCAGGCTGCACAGAACTCTATTGTTCATTTCTGCAAATTACCTCCCCTGCCCTCAGGTATGCACAGAATTTTCTACTAGAGCACGGGTGTCAAACTCATCGCATCACATGACATGTCGCAATGTATCATGACTTTTTTTGCATTGCCGGAGCTGGGGTACGCGCGGCCTGCAGGCCGGAAGTTTGACATCCCTGTACTAGATAAAATCATGTCAAGATATAGTTATAATATTTAGATGGCTCTAATTATTCCTCTGTTACTCTAACAGCCAACTTCCTTCTAGGAGTTTAAGGCAATGTCCAACATAATGTTCAAAATAACTTTGTGTGGTAGATTGGGTGGAAAAATAATTGTTGGCTCAAAGACTGAGTTTCATGTACATGGGGGAACTTGGAAAAAAAAAGAAATTACCCAATTATTTTAAACACTTATCACACTGACATAGAAATCAGGGTAGTGGACCTCAAAATGTTTTATAGTAATCATTTTTAAATTATCTCACTTTTTTTTCTTTTTAAAGAACACATTGCCATAGGAAGTCTTTCTCAAAACAAGACAAAGAGAGAGATGTCTCCATTCTGATGGTGGTTTAGGTTTATAAGAATTACTCACAGCCTTCAGCATCCCTGTTAAGAGTCATTTTGACCCATCGCTCTCTGCTGCCTTCTCTTCAATCCTCAGCTTCCCTTACAGCTGATGACAATTAAATCTATAGTTGTAAAAAAAAAAAAAAAAAAGCTCACTTCATACCACTCTGTTGTAATTATAACTTTGCTGCTGACTTCCAGATCTGACAGGCTCCATCTTGTCTGCGCCTGGATGCTGTGGCTTTTATCTGCAACCTCCAACTCATTTTGAAGAAAATGAATAGTACCGAATGCCAGGGATCAGAAATACATAGAATACAAAGTACAGCAAGCCAGAAGCGGGGGGGGGGGGGGAGAGCTTGGACGATAGTGGATTATATGGATTTTATTTATGGGCTTTCGAACAGTGTTGTCCTTTGTGCTAAAATATGTAATAAAAATAATCATAAAATATCACAATAAATTAAATAGTAATTAGAAGGCAAAACTTTTCAACAGCTCTGATTCACTTCTTCAGATGTACAGAGTGGCCAGGCAGATGTGGGATTTAAATGAAGACAAAGCAGGGGGAAAGATGGGAGAAAGGAGAAGATACTGTAGGTTGATTGTGCAGATGCAACTTACATGTGAACCTGATTACAAATGCATTTACAATCCTGGTGTGTGGGGAAAAAAACAATTATGTTTGTTGGGAAGTTGCCTGAAACCTTTTGATGTATATGACTTTGACCATTTTTCACTCAGCAGTGCTATTAAAACCTGCTTTTCTTAAACAGTCACCGTAGATCTGCTATAGAGTGTCCTAGGGCAATAAAATGATTTAATATTACTTTGTCTTTGTTTTGAGCCTTCATGTCAAACTTGTGTCCGTTAATTATTTTGGAAAAAGTTTGTCCATTTCTCCTAAGTAACATCCAAAGGGGCATCGCTGGCAAGTCATTGCATCTATCACACTGGCAGGCTTATACTTGCATATAGATAGCTGCCTAACCTGAAGCAGATTCTCATAAGCAAAAAGAAAGAATAGGACAATGATGCTAACATGGGAGTTAGACCCAGCAACAAACCCAAATGTCTATTTGCCTCTACAACCACACCAACAACACCATCACAAGCCCCAACAAATACCCACACAGAACTAGCAATGCCTTCACATGCTCTTCTCCCATCTCATTCCAATTTAAATCCTGTCCCATTCTATGTATCTGGTGAAGTGAAAGCTTATGGCTTATTTATTAGTCAGCAAAGATGCTGCCAGATTCTGATTTTTATCAAACTGAACTATTTCAGAGAGCTTATGTTAAGTGTGAAACTCCCAGGATTGCCTCTTTGGTTATTGTGTTTTTATTATTCTATAGCTTTGTCGTAGTTCTTATGGATGTTTGATCAGAAATAATTCTTGCTTTATGTTCTTCATAACTGAGCTGATGAAAGTTCCATTGATTAAGACAGGGATGAATTGATAAATGGCATAAAATGAATTTATAAGGCATAATATTCACACAACTGACATTATGGTTTGGACCAAAATAATCCAGAACTATCAGAAGAATAGAAATATCATCTGAAGTCCTAAATAGTTTAGATTCAAGGCATTTAAAAGAACATCTGCTCCCATTGTCTTTTCAGTAGCAGCACCTCTACTATAAAGTGGTCTTTCTAGAGTAACTACATCTGTCTTTGTTTTCAGGAAATGAATAAAAGAGTAAGATTGATTTTTATAACAGCCTTAGGTTCTAATTTACCAGGATCTAGTTATGATTTTTATTTGGATGATTTCCTAGTTTTGAATAGACAAAATTTACTTCTATGTAAACCAATCATAAGATATTCCTGGATGGGAAGAGTAGGAATTAAGCAACCAAAAATAAACAGCAAGAATAGTTGCTCAAATATGTAAATGTTGGTTGTCCTTGAAAACCAACAGCATGCAAATGCTATCATTCCTGTATCTCTGTAAGATGCTAGCACCATAAGAATATTATGTTTAGACCAGAACAAGAAAAGCAGAAGGCCTTTAGAAATATGCTTGAGCATGCACTGGGACAGAGATCTTCTAACTATGTTTTCTAAGGTATCTACTGCACTAAAGGGGTACTGATCATTCCTAGCTTTGCCTTTTCTCATAAAATATCTACGGGTTTTGTTTTATTTGAAGGCAAAATTCATGAGAAGTGACTCTTGCTCAGAATTTGGAAATTGATTAATGATTAAACGTATTTAGATTAGTTCTGTGCAAAGTAGTAAAGATTTGCTGATGACACAGATGCATTCTTGGGGGAAATGGATGTTAATTGCTGTCTAGACATTTTATTACTACAGTGGGGGTACTGGCCATTGACCATCATGCTCCTTCTACCTCTTCTTTTTTTAACACATTAGTCCAAACTAAATTGTTTTAGAGATAACAATATAATTTCAGGGTGGTATGTAACTGAGATGGTCAAGATACCAATCTTAGTAGTTGCAAGGCAAATGCACATTTCCAAATGATATGAACCAGATTTATTTTATGATAGCCAAATTCTCCAATTTGTAATTCATAAACTACATCTACATTATCATTTTTAATAGACCTTGTCCCATGGGCCATATTTGCATTTGATGTGTGGCTGGGATTCAAAGCCTTCCTCACACAAACACACACACACACACAAAAGTTCCACTCCTGGTCAGTGTTACATTGCATAGTAATTGTTTAACTAGTTTCACTGTGACTGATGGGAAACTCTGCCAGGTTGTGAAATGGAACAATTCACTGTAAAATTTAGGTTTGAAAAGGTTTGAACTTTCTTAGAAAGTAGCTATTTTCCAAATGATATTCCTGTATTATGTAGGAAAAACAAGGCACTTTTTTCTTGATGATTCTTCAGTATCAAGTGCAAACACTGAGAAAAAAAATGAAATAGGGATTAACTTGTCTTGTAATACTATAGCATTCTAAAAATTAGGCAAAATACTTCTGTTGGCTCTTACCCAGTTTGCACTCAGATGCACAGATAGTGCTGCATACATGCAAAGTAACTTAATACCAAGTTCTTAAATACCGGTAAATGTTAAAAAAAACAACACCTTATAGGTATAATTAGAAGCTCCATATAGTTGAAGAAAAATTTTTAAACACAGTATTATTTGAACTCAGATATGTCTCAACAAAAGTTGAATATTGTTATGAAGCAGTTTGTTTTCCCTAATTAAGAAAATATTAAATGGTAGTTTGAAAAAAAGCAAAAGAAAAAGTTTGAAAAAAATAAAAATAAAGTTGTGACAAATATAGATCTCAAAAATCTAGATAAAATTAAAACATAAGTTGAGACAAGTATTAGGAATATCTTGTTTAAAAAGTAAAGTCCTTATAAGTTTCTTATTTAAAAAGACAATTATTTGATGATATCCTAGAGATATGAGCAAGTAGAAAAGGACAGAAACACAACATTATAGATAGAAGGTCTGATTATCAAGTTTGAAAGAGTTTAAGGTGGAATGGGCACAATGTACTAAAACCAAGAGAGGTGATGATGATATGAAACAAATGAATAAATATAAACAATATTAACATGAATATGATAAAAAATAACAAGCAGGAAATAGTAGATTTCAGAACAGAAGTATTGATCAAAAACAAGATTACAGAGATTGGGTTTATAAAAAATAATAGAGCATTCTATATATTAACTTATGGAGATGCCTAAAACCAAAAAAAATCAAAATAATTGGGGGAAAAATAAGTTACTGAGAAAAAGATGCTCAATAAATATTACTAGGATAGTAGGAGTCAAGTTTCAACAAAGGAAATACAAACAGGACAAAGACATGCATATGACAACTATTCAACCATTTACATGAGAGAAGAGATTATCATAATGCAAAGCAGAAGGAGACAATGAGAATGCAAACTGAGAAATAGTTGAAAGACTGACAGAAGGTTGGTACTCTCATCGCTAGCCTCTTGGAATGATGTCTTCATGAACAAAAGTAGCACATAGGTAACTTTTTTGATGAGATTTCTTACCTTATATCTCCAACAGGAAAAAGAAAGTTACAATGTTAATTCTGAGACCTACAATATGGGCTGCTTTGGCTAAAAGGAAATCGGTACAATTTCTTTAATCTAGTCAAAATAAAGTTATCATGAGTATACCACAAGGATCCCACAATGGAGCATAGAACAGTTCAACTGACTAGGGTGCTGTGAGGTGAGGGGTCTGTAATACAATTACATCCCAAAGTCTCTTGGGATTTAGTTAAATTGAACATGTGGGGTTTAATTGGGCAAAATAACTTACCCCTTCTTTCTATCCTTATAAATTGTATATATTGGCCTGCTCAGCATAGTTGTTTCATTAATATTCCTCACATAAGTTATGAAGGACGTATTAAATTACAATTCTTTGCTGCCTACTTCAAATATTGCAGATTGGGACATGGTAACATACCAATTGCTCAAATACGAATCAAGATGACATCTTTGTTAAATAAGCCATGCTAGGAAGGGTGGCTTGACACGCTATGACTGGAAAGCAGCAAAATACTGGTATTTTCCAATCATTAAAAGCATGAATGTTCTTGGATTATCTGTAAATTAAAATGTCCTCTCTTGAAAAAGAAACCACAAAAAGCAATATTTTTTGCAGATGGTGACCACACACACACACACACGCCTGATAAAAGAATCTCCTTCCCCAACAACAATTAGAAGAAAGAATAATCATGCTTCGGTTATTTCTTTAAAATAATTTTCACAGTCAAGTTGGATAGATTTGTAAATTTTAATTTAGTGGCTCACTTTCGTGAATATCCTTTTCATTTTGATCTTTTGAAAATTTTTATTTTTTAAAACATACAATCATTTATAAAAATACAATAAAATTTTAAAATAGAGAACCCCCCCTTACCCTCCCTCCCACCCCCACCCCCACCCCCCCTCCCTTCACTTCCCAGAGCAGAATACAGGGTTAAGAAAAAAAAAGAAAAAGAAAATTATAATAATTAAGAAAAAGAAAAAAAAAGAGAGAAAGAAAAAAAAATATCATAATTAACCTTTAACTCCATAACTTATAAAACAATTCTCTATAATATTTGATATTCATTCATAAAATAAATAAAACTTTTTAATTCCATATTTTTTCTGAATATAATCTATCCACCTTCCCCATACAGTAATATATCTTTCTTGTGTATGATCCTTTAAATAAGCAGAAATTTTTGCCATTTCTGCAAAACTAGATACTTTAAATATCCATTCTTCTAAAGTAGGCAAAGAATCTTTCTTCCAATATAGACCTACTAGTAACCTTGCTGCAGTTAATAAATTCAACATCAAAGTAGTTTCTTTTTCATTTAAGTCAACAAAAATACCAAGTAAAAATAGTTGAGGAGTAAACTTTATCTTCTTTCTAAAAATCTTTTGAATGTTCCACCAAATCATAATCCAAAAAGCCTTTACTTTTTTACAATTCCACCAAATATGAAAGTATGTCGCATCATTATTGCCACATCTCCAACATTTGGGCTGTATGTTGGAATACATACAAGATAATTTTTTAGGATCTAAATGCCATCTATAAAACATTTTATAAAAATTTTCTCTCAAATTTTGAGCTTGTGTAAATTTAACATTTCTTATCCAAATTATCTCCCATAAATCCAATGAGATCGGCTCCTGTATATTCTGAGCCCATTTAATCATACAATCTTTAACCAATTCTGTTTCCGAATCTAACTCTAATAAAACATTATATATTCTTTTTATATGAGCCGGACCTTGGTTTTTAATCTGAATAACCAATTGTCTATCTTCTAGTGTTATTCCCTCTTTCTTGTCTACAGTCCATCTATCCATTATTTGTAAATATTGAAACCATGACTGTAGAATATTTTGCTGCCTTAATACATCTAGGGATTTCAAATGCCAATTTGAACCAGAACAAATTAACAATTCTTTATATGAAAAATATCCTTTTCATTTTAAGAAAAAAATTCCAGGCACTTTTGCCTAATAGTTTCCATAATTTTACTTTGTACAACACTTTTTACATATTATTTTTATGAATATATGTGTCTGCGGGGAATTTCCCTTAATATTTTTTTTTTACTTTGATTGCTTTTCTAAAACAAAAAAAGGAAAGGGAAATTTGCATTTTAAATTGGAGAAGTGCAGATTTTAAACTATCTGCCACTCATCACCAGTCATCAGTTCAAGGTTTTAAGTCCTTAGTCAAATATCAGTTGGGGTGGCACATCAATGTATTTATTATTTGTGCTTCTTGTGATAGTTAAAATATTGCAAATGTAGATACATTTGCATTCAAATGCAAATTAAACAACTTTCCCATTCTTAGTTATATGTTCTACAAAAGTGATAATCAATTAACAGATCAATACCCCTTGCATTTTTTGCATAAATTATTCTCTCATAATTAAGACTGCATGGAACAGGGTAATCCAAATGCAAAAATGTGTTTCCATATTTAGCTCATCTTTATTTTGCTGGATTCTTTACAATCCAAGATATTTGGGCATTGAGAAGTTCTCTTGAAATGAGAGGCGAACTGCCTAAAGTTAAAACTTAGAAAGTTGATAACATAGGCAAAACAAAAGATGTTAGGTTTGTGATCTTAAAACCTTTGTCACAAGAAATAAAGGAGACAAGTAGGAAATTATGTGCAGCATTGGAAGGGATCATGAGAAATTTCAAACTGCTAACTTTGACAAAGGGAGCAAAAATTAAGTGGCTGAAGTTTGCACCGCCTGGAAGAGATCAAAATTAGAAAATGAAGAATATTGTTGCTGCAATAACTGTCCACAGACACAGAGCAAATATATGTTCTGTCACTGACACTAAAATCTTATAAGTACACAGAAGTATATGTTATTAAGCAGTTGCCAAATTAAAAATCAAGGTAGAAAGGGCAGATCTGACTCAATCCCAAAGCCGTGATTTCCAGCTGAAAAAAAGTAACAGTTTGGAATGGTAGTCTGGAGAAGAAAAAAAATCTATCTATTATGAAACCCAGTTCTGATCTTTAGTTACTGCATCTTGAAAAAGAGACAAAAGAAGGCAAAATATCAGCTACACAAAATGCAACATTTGGCTCTAAGCATGCAACTACAAGTTTTAACTAGCTGAAATAGTAGATTAATCATCTGAAGATTGAATTCATGAGGACAACGACCTTAATCCATCAATTCAAACTATAATTAGTGGTTGCAGCAAGGAAAAGTAATCTATAATGAACAACACACTTCTCTTTTTTCTTGGAAACAGGGCAGAGTTTTTTATAGCGATCAAGAGAGATCACATGATCTATCATGGCCTATTGGTCCAAGAGACATCTTGATTGGTCCCTCAGTTCAAGACCTCATAGAAACAGGACTGGAAGGGATCCTGGAAGTTTTCTAATCTAACCCCCTATCCAAGGAAGGAGACCTTATATCACCCCAGACAAATGTTTGCCCAATCTTTTCTTGAAAATCTCCAACAGTGGAGCACTCACAATTCCAGGAGGTGAACTGTTTCATTGATTGATTGTTCTCATTGTCAGAAAATTCATCCTTTGTTCCAGGTCATCCTTTTGATGAGCTTCCCCCCATTGCTGCTGTCGGGTGCTATGGAGAATAAATTGACCCCCTCATCCCTGTGATGCCCTTCAAGTATTGGAAGATGGCTCTCATGTCACCCCTAATCTTTTTTTTCATTAGGCTAAACATAGTTCATTTCTTTAGCCATTCATCATACAATTTAGCCTGCAGACCCCATATCATCTTTGTTGCTCTTCTCTGCTCTCTTCTCAGCACTCTTTCTAGGGTTTCAGCATCTTTTTTGTATCATAGTGACCAGAACTGGATGCAGTATTCCTAGTATAGCCTAGTGTAGCCTAGTATAGAGTGGTTCTATCACTTCCTATGATCTTGATGCTCTCTCTTTGTCGATGCAGCCCAGGAGTGCATTGGTTTTTTTGGCAGCTGCAGCAACTACTGGCTTGTGCTTAAGCTGTGATCCACTAGGACACCTAGATCTTTCTCATAGGTACTACTTTTGAGCCCCTATTACTCTACTTCCATGTACTACTCTACTATTGTCTCAGTTACTCAATATCAGTTGGGATGGCATATCAGTCTGATAAATAAGTAAAAGAGCTACCCAAGCATCCAAGTCAGATAAATAAGTAATCCAGCTAATATCCCATGTCAAGGCTCCCAAGATTGTACCAACAAAAAAGCAATAACAAAGCAGCTAATTTTGAGTGAGCAAATTTCTGTTTTTCAAAAAAATAAGTAAGATGTAAATGTTAGCACAACACCTCTGTGATACAAATTAGTTTCCTCAAACAGACCAAAATTATGGCATCAAAATTCAGTCATACTGTGACTGAACAGTAATTCCTGACTGGCAATATTATTAAAAGATATTTATTTTATGTTGATTTATATAACCATGTTGTTGGAATTTTCTCTAGGAGCTCACAAAGGTGTACATAACTCTTGCTTCTTGCATTTTTTCCCAACAACAAAGACCACGAGGCAAGTTCCACTGAGGTGGAGTTGTGAGTTATCCAAAGTCACCTGGGAAGCTTCTATAGGCCTCCTCATACACCTTAACCATACATCACATTGGCTCATGTGTGTGTGTACGTGTGTGTGTGTGTGTGTGTGTGTGTGTGTGTGTGTGTGTGTGTGTGTGTGTTCATCCCTATTCCAAAGTTGCCCTTTAGGAATTCTTATAGGAGGAACAAAATATTTCCAAATATGTTTTCAAAATCTCAGGAGCTACTCCCTTGACAGATTTAGAGCAACTGTCTCCCTAATGAAGCTTCATTGCAAATAAAACCTTTATTTCATCAGGTGTTGGTGCCAGCCTCCATAACTATGCTGAACTGAATGAGGCTTGTTTTGTTTTAATTCCTTATAATATAACTGTAGTATAATGAATGCTCTTTTATTACAGAACAGTTAATTCTTTTTTTAAAAAAATCATTCGGCTTAATTGTTCTGAACTGCTTAAACTGGAAAAGTGATCTAAGAATATTTTGAGAGAATTAGGGTTATAATAACAATAATAATAAAGTTGGAAGGGACTTATATTTGCATGGAGGTATGATGGGAACTTGATTCCTACAGAGCACTTGCAAAGTGGATCTCTATAGAAATTGTACTTAAGTTCTGAGTTTCTTTCCAATCATTTTAACTTGCATGGCTCTTTGATGGATCTATACGACCTCTGTGCTGAGGTTTCAAATGATTTTCTGAAAATAATTTTAAAGGTGTAACTGAAATGTACATCAGATCCATGGCCCACCTAACCCAGCATATTGTCTCCCGGCCTAGTCAATAGACACAAGCAGGGTGTGTGTGTAATCTGAAAGTAGAGTTGATGCACAAGACATTTTTGATTTGGGCTGAAGGGAGAGTTTACAAGAAGAGATGAGAAAGGGGCATATCTGAGCAAGCCAGCCACAACAAAAATGGGTTATGAAGAGCTGGCAGAGAAGCTGATGATAACTAGATGTTTGCTGCTGAGCAAAGAGGCTTGATCCCACGCTACCTGCTGTGATGAGGGCTGTTTCCCTTCACCCTCACATCAATGGGCAGCTTCTGGGGAGGGATTTGCTGTTGTTGTGTGTGGTACCGCTGTCTCCTGTATTATCATCTGAAGGACTCCTGGGGATCTTTTCTTTCTAAAAATATGTGTAATTATTGAAAATAATTTGTCTCCAGAACCCGTAAATAGATTGTTAAAGTGGCAGCCATCCATAGGCACAGTTAGCTATCACCAACAGATGGGGGGGGTTGGCTTTTAGGATTTCTCTTGGCATGGTACATAGCAAGCTCACACGCGCACACATGCACACAAAAGCCTTTTGATTCTTTAAGGTACACTTTCCCACCCCCTGTCCATGCCTGCTCAAATGTTTGTTTCTCTCATAAACAAAGCATTTTTATGTGTCGAAAGCACCACATGGAAGCTGGCATTGAGCCTCCCTTGAAATTTTTCAACTGGTTCCTGCTTCGTACGTTGGGCGGCCAACATTTTTGAAGAATGCTAAATAGTTTGATAGCCTGAGGGAAGCATTGCCTTCTGTAGGAGGGGAAATATTAGTGAATCATTTTTCTCTGCTGAAGTTAGATCTTTAAAAAACAAAAAACCTTTTTTTTCTTAGACTTGAATTCCATTGATATTTCCAATGGGGAATTGCAGAGGATGGATATGCAGAGATTTGCTGATTCTCAGCATCTTCCTGACTTTTCATAGGAGTTTTCCAGAATCAGAATAAGAACATGGCCATCGTTGTTCAGCCTCTGCTTATGTGGAAAACCAGAGAAATGCCAGCATCTGATTGACCTGGCTTTTTACACCTTCACATATGAGTTAGAAGTGCAGAGAAGTAGTGCGACTCAGTGGTAGAGTGTTTGCTCTGTCTGGATTGTTCTTGGCTCCATCTTCCCACATCTACAGATAGGGTTGGAAAAATCCATGAACGAAGCCTCTGACCAGATAAGGATCAAAGTTCCTGAGGATTAAAATCACAGTAAAATAGTTTCCTGGTCTACTACTCATTGACTGCAGACTCTATATAGGGTAGGTACTTTCCTTGCCAAGTATATTACTGCTAGACCCCAATAGTCTCAATCTTCCCATCTTGGATCTCTCCATCTCTTGCAATTTTATAATGTTGTTTTATATTTTTTATCTTTTTAAATCTTAAATTATTCAGTTTTAATGTTTTATTGTATTGATTAAATTGTATACTACCCCCTCTGTGAGGAACATGGGCAGTTAAGAAGGATAGATGGATGGATGGATGGATGGATGGATGGATGGATAGATAGATAGATAGATAGATAGATAGATAGATAGATAGATAGATAGATAGATAGATAGATAGACAAGCAAATTAATAATAAATTTCTGGGGTGGATCCAGTTAATGCTAGTTATGAATACCCTGTCTCACTGATTTTACTTTTACTAAGCTTCATTAACTTAATCTGAATCCAATCCCATAAATCAAGTTTAGATGGTTAGATTTGTGAAGAGCAAACTGACAAATTATTTGGGGGGGGGGGAAGAATGAAAAAAACATGTCTTAATGTGTGCATTTTAAAATAAATGCAGGGCTTTAGGATTTTGTTTGTGGTCCATGGCTATTCCTCTCTTATCTACATGATGTAGCTGATTGGGGTAGCTTAATTTAGCCCTAAACAATCCAAAGACTGCTTTGAATTAAGGTTAACCACCTTTATTACTTCTGCTGTTCATAAAACATAGAATAAGCTTGCCTTCACCTCAGCTAAGCTCATCTTGCCAACACAGCTAATCAGAAAGAAAGTCATTGGAGCCATTTACAGATCCCACCAAATATAACAAAACTTGATTCAAGGATTTGATTACTATGCTTAGTGAAAAAGGAAATCCTTTATAATACTTATCATTGTCAAGAGAAGTCAGCAGTGTGGCACTTGAGAAATATCAGTTTTCACCTCTCCCAAGAACACTCTTTATTATGTATCTAGAATTATGCAAAATCTGCACATGGAAAGGGCCATATTTTTTTAAAATAATACTCAGAGAAATGTAGTGACATGAAATGACAGAGTGATGATGTTTACAGGTAAAGGACAACATAAAAAGTTAGAAGGAAGTTTGGACCAGTTAAGTAGTGCAGGTATTTTAACCTATCAGAGATAATTGCATCTCTTTTGCTCTTTATTTCTATTGCAAAAGAATGAATCCACACATTTTGATAGCATAGTCTGAGGATACTGTAGCGAAAAGCATCTCAACTTTGCAACTTTAAAATGTATGAACTTCAACTCCCAGAATTCTCCAGTCAACATAAATTTGCTATGGTTGACAAACACTGATCTAGAGTTATATGTAGCTGACTACTTCTCCATCCAGTTCTAGATGGAAATATAGCTTCTCTTGCGGTCTTGACCAAAAATATCAGTCATGCCCTAGATCTATTCTTTCAACAATAAGGATTTCTAATTTAAACAGCCATTAAAATTTAGGCTTATTTTTCAGTATAAAACTATTTATTTATTTATTTATTTATGAGATTTATATACCTTGAGCCGGTGAGATTTGAACCGCTGACCTGCTGAACACAGTCAGCTAAAGTGGCCTGCAGTACTGCACTCTAACTGCTGCGCCACCTCGGCTCATCTATCAGTTTAACAATAATCCAAAAGGTTTTGGTTTTGCTTTTGGGCAGGAATTATAGTATTTCAGAATCTTTGCACAAAATGAGATATCATGCAAAGTAAATGTCCTGCTTGATTCTTCTGGAACCTAAACCTAGTGTAAGCTGGATTTTAAGTAATGTATATAGGTATGTGAATGACAGAGTAAAATGTTTGATTGAGAATAGAAACAATAGAGGTCATATACTTGCTATAGGAAATGACCAGGCTGAGCTCAAGGGAGGGGTCAAAAGCATCATAAGTCACGAGTCCCGATGCGCCCAGAAGAGGTATAAGTCCAGCCCACCTTGAATGCCTTCTTATTCCTGCTCATTTGCCTTGACTGTTAGTAGGTCAGATTTTTGTAGAGAGCTTAAGCTTGCAATAAATCTTTATATTCATTTGAACTGTCTGAATCTCCTGATTTCGCTGTCGCTTGACACTTGCCCTTATTTCAATGCATCTTGAGTCTTTGAATAAAAAACAAGTACAACTCCTAGTATTAACAAAACAAAAAAACGTCATTAACAATCTGCACCTGATTTTTTCAGGCAAGTGTGTAGCTTAAAATCATAATAATATGTATGTTCAGAGATACATACAGATAATATCCCCATCATTTTTAAAAACAAAGAATTGCAACATTCTTTGCTTTGGCATTGCAAATTGTTACCAGGCTGGACAAAGGATTATAGCTATATTGCCTTTGTGTGGTGTCACAATGCCTTCCAGTATCACTTGTCCTTAATTGTCCTTTCATCTCATCCATTTGACTTGAAATTAACACTGCTCTCCAGGAGCTGCATTAACTTGAGAGCGAGCAAAGAAAAGTGAAGAGGCTTAACATACCTTCACACTGCAGATTAAGTGCCTCTTTAAAGATGTCATCCCCAGATGTAGCAAGCGACAGTCCTACTTTCCCCTGGCAACAGCTGTGAAGTCACATTAGTTGCACTGCCTTATGCCGCTGAACAATATGAGGGAATTAAAGCAGCCTTTTTTAAAAATAACTTGGCTGTGCATTGGATGTGTAATTTTCTCTGCACATTACAAAAGGGCGAGCCTTCTGGTATGCTTTTCCTGATGGCAGATATATATGGGTTGATGCCCCATAAGAAATGCCTAGGATATTGGCTCCATTCATCTTTCCATGATGGGATCAATATTATCGGTATGATCTCAGAGCATTCTCTGGTTAGTTCTTGGCTCTAGTGCAGAATATAGGCTTCTTCTGAACTATTTCAATCTATTTGCTCCATCAAATGTTTGGAGGGAATGTTATAACTAGGAGGAAGAAATGCACTAATGACTTGTGGCAAAGAATAGGATGGCACTCCGTTTCTATTCAACATGCTAATACATATTGGACTACACAATATCCTTTTCAACATTTTAACATAGCTGGGAAGCTTGTAGTTTTAAGAGCTCACCACGTGGTGCACAGTTCTGTCCTTCAACGCCTTTCTACTTCCCTATCCCAGTAACTTGAGAGAAACATCCTACTTTCCTTAATGGTTTGGCCAAAACTCTGTCCTAAGTAAGAAGCATGTTGGATTCTCCTGTGCTCAGAAGCAAATTAACTATAGTGCAGCTTACGTACTAGTAAATGATAGTCAGGTATGTTGGCCAATCTAGTGAAAGAATTCAAGAATTCAGGAACGTTCATGACATGAATTCTGTTCAAACTTCTTAGAATCCTACACTGTATTTTAGACTACAAATTGTATTGTTTACAGTACAGTAAATAGTACAGTATAGTTCATAGCCCTGATACAGCCTTTCTCATAGGCAATATTTACAGTTTGCTGGGGAGGGGAAAATTAACCTTGTATTCTCATATTAATTATTGATTGAAACGTATGCATACTGTACAGTTTCTTCAAATTTTACCTTGGAGGCAGAGATAAAATCTCCTTTTGACTTATGATGTCTCTGTTTCCATGCATTGATTTATTCTTTATCTATTGAATAAAAAAAAATGTTGCTGAACATGCCCTGTATGTGCAGGTCATTTCTATGAATAACCTGGCTATTAAAGGACATCAAAATAGATCACTTAACTAAAATTAAATAAAACAAAGAATCTGATGCACAGTTTATATGGGTTTAAGTTTAATATGAGGATTGTTGGGGAGGCTTGCTTCTCACTAGGTCCTATCTTCAAATTCTAACTTTCAAACTAAAGCATTGTGAGCAACCAAGCTAAATTAGTCTTTATTTATTTGAAGGGTATCAGTTTGAATTCCAGAATGTGGAAATAGTTTTATAATAACAACAGCAAACAACCTGACCTCCATTCATCCATTTTCTCTACTTCCAGTGTGTGTTTCCCACCTGTGCACACTCTGTTAAGCATATCAGGCATATTTGCCAACTTGAGTGTTTTATGAGCCTGTCGTCTTAGCAGTCATAATTGCACAGCACTGTTGCATTTGAATCAATGAGCTTCATCTTGAAAGAGTTTAATTTTATCCTCATTACGTATGTGTGAATTTTGTGGGGTGTGAGCATGCATATATTTATCCATGTCAGCATATAAACAATTACTTTACGTTCACCCCATATAATCCACAGCACAGTGCACGGCAAGTTCTCAAGATTATGTTCATTTCTCAGAGCCAAGGGTCTAGCCTTAAAAAGTGTATTCGGTATAAAATTTTGCTACAATGAATTCTGATTTATATTAGAAAGGCACTTATTAACAGATTCTTAACATCACTGTGCACAAGAGTCTAACATATTCCCAGCTTCAAAATACATTAGTGACTGATATATCTAAATATTATGGTGATCTGTTCAATAGGATTTATCCAGAATGATATATAGGATGCATATATGTCTACATGATAACTCCTTCATACAATTATACTTAAGAATGAATTTTGATTAAACCTTTTGACCAGAAAAGGAATATATTTTGATTAATAGCTAAAATAGTTTTTGTTGTTGTTTTTAAAGATATATTACAATTTTATTGAATCCAAATTTTCATATTCAGGGTAACATTACTTTTCCAAACTCTCAATGTAATTATCTCTGGTACTCTCTATGCCCAATATAAGGAGAACTCTACAAAACTGTGAGATCCCACAATTTTAGAATATAATTCAAAGTGGTATTAACATTTACCTAAATACTTTTATATATTACAAAATTCTTTCAAAGAGAAACCAAGGATGAACATGACTCAAACCATATAACTTAATACATCTTCGATTTTCTTTCACCAGAGAAAGTCTATAGTTATGATAAATTCTTTGAGGATTCAAATTGACTCAAAATAAAATATTTTGACAAATTAATTTCCACTTCAGTTTCACATATTCTAAAACTTTAACACAATTATGTTCCATTATCAAGTATTCCATAGATCATTAATTTTTATATTGGACTATGTTTCCATTTCTGACATAATTTCAAAATTGGTTTAATTTCAGGAACAGATTCAATCAGAACTACGAGCATATTAGAGTTCTTTGAGGCACTTAAAATATTTAGTCCATACTTAGAAATAAATACATGCTAACACTGATTATATTGCAACTATCTATAGTTCTTGAAAATCCTTAAAATAATCATTACAAAATAATTGACTTAAAGTAATTGTTCCAGATGGTGTCCATACTTTCCAATGGAATCTCTTCCCATCTATTTTTAAAATATTCTTAGAGCTATTTCAGAGACTGAACCTTCCCATTTTTGACTAACTGTGGTGGATTGTAATCCAGAGTCCCAGGAAGAAGGCAGCGGTTTCCAAGGAGCAAAGAGACAACACAGCTTGGACTCTTTGGTACGCAGGAAGAGAGTGAAGTCGGACTCTCCCTAGCCTTTCACAGGGTATATCTAATAGTTCTACAGATTAGTGCTTTAGTCTGGCAAGATTCCAGACTACAGGTGAACAACAATAAAGAAACTACTCTGAAGTAACTCTGCCTGTTGTTCTTGGTTCCTAGGGCCTGACACTACCCATTCCATTCAATCTTACAGGAGAGACATGCTCTGAGTGCCATCTATCTGGTAGTGTCGTCTGCTGGGACTCAGGAAGAGAGCATGTCTGTTGTGGTGCTAACCCTTTGGAATATCATTCCTTGAAATATTAGGTTGGATCTCACCCTGTCAGTTTCCACAAGGCCTTAAAGACATGATTTTGACAGTGGGCCATAGGTGTGGACTGAGACCATGCAATGGTTGTCTTGATCTCTTTGTGGTGGTTGGTTTTGTTTTTGTTTTGTTTTTTAATCTCATCTGCAGATTATGTGTATATTATTGTCTTCATTATATTAGGTTTTTTTAATGCTGTTTTAGTCATCAGTCACACCGAGTCATGAATTTGAGATGCGCAGCCATGTAAATTGAGGTAGATACTAATAAATAAAGAAATTATGTTTGTCCACCAATATTGATGAGACTCAGTATCAAAAGCAATCTATCCCCCCCCCAAAGCACAAATAGATAAGCCAGAAAAATATGTGTTGTTATATGTTGACCCGAATAATTGCCAGGATATTTACAGAAATATATAACTTCCCCCCCACAAAAAAAAATCTCATAAAGGTTGATATTCAATTAACATTCCACATTAATGACAATGATAAAATAAATAGCCAAGAATGTTTTGAAAGGCTGGTAAAATTAAAAGTTCTTTGTTCAAGAGATCATCTCAATTTAACTAATGAAAGTCTTGGTGACTTGTCTTAATAATAATAATAATAATAATAATAGTAAAGTTGGAAGGGACCTTGGAGGTCATCTAGTCCAACCCCCTGCTCGGGCAGGAAACCCTACACCATTTCGGACAATATGATTTGGCTAAAACAGTTATCTGTGTGTCAGTGAAGATTCTTGGTCATCCAGGTAGAGTTGTTTGGAAATCATGGAATTGGACTTCTTTTCTTTTTGGTTTGAAAAGTTTCACAGCTTATCCAAGTACCTTCTTCTTCATAGAATGTTCTATGTGCCTCTTCCAGAATACAGCAATGTCCTGTTATAAATTCCAACTCTACAGTTGAGTAAGGATTAAACCATTGAAAAGATTTAAAATTAAGGAGGTCATATCTCCAATAAACTCTATCAGGTTTTCATGTTTTGAAGCTACTAATGAAGCTGAAGTGCCAAAATGGATGTATGTGATGCATCCCGGCCATAAATTATTGTAATGTGCTACATTGGCCATTTGCTAAATTTCTGCCCAAATGTACACATTTATATTTCTAAATGCTAAGTAAATTGTTCTATAGCAGTGCTTAAAATCACAGCCCCGAAATAATCACATGGCACAATGTCTATTTTGTAATGAATAATACATATAGAATTGTGCATAAGACAAATTATAATGACATTTGTTCGTTTAATTAAAGCAACAACATGGTGGCCATGGGAAAAAAAAATCTTCAGAGACTTCTAGTTTCATTTATGTTTTCCAACTTGGAATTATGATACTTTTCTTTGCTTATTTATCAGGTCCCAAATTCTAGTGCAGCGGTAAATTATTTCTCTTACAAAGGAAAAACAAGACCTATAACTTACTTACTTTCTTTACTTTTCACTCTGTAACCTTTAGTCCTTTCATTCCTACTTTGGGTTACGAGGGTATAAAACCAGTAATTAACAACTTCTTTATTGCCTTTGCAATAGTAATTGCCATGTATAGCCTTGAGGTACTAAGAATAAAAGATTGTTTTCCCTCCCCCTGGCCCCCATATTTAACTAGCATTCAGTAGTTATTATTAGGATCTTGCCAGCACATCACCTTATGTTACAGTGGTGTAATTCCTTACATAGTGACCTCCGCATGCAGAAATCAATACTTATGCTGTAATATTTTCCCTCTACTTGCTATTCCAGAACAGCTGCCAACAACAATCATCCCCCCTCCCCCCCAAAAAAAAACAGAGCTCAGGAAAGATTAGATATCAATTATCACGAAAGTGTCTGAAACTTCAAAGGACTGAAGAGAAGGGGAAACCATAGTTTATCAGTAGAGTTTAAGCGTCCCAAAATTATCTCTCACATCACCCAGATGTTGACCAGCGGTGAGGAATGGAAGTGAGAAGACCTCAGAGAGAAAAGGGAAACATATTGAGGGTTTGGGATGCATGGAAGAGAAAATGAAAATGCAATTTATGCATGGTTGATTTGGGGCAAAGTTGGACAATGAAATAGCATATGAACCAACAGCAAATATAAATATCATTCTTAAGTTTCACTTTCTCACAAGTGAATAGTGTAGTGTAGCAACAGAAAGTTAACATTTGGTACATTCCTAACAAGACAGGTTGGTTTGTATTAACAAGTTTAAGTGCCGATTATTTCATTTCTCTCTGGAAATTTTGAAACTAACTAGACTACAGGGCCAAAGCCAAGAGTTCCAGCTCAACCAGTTTCCCTCACCAAATAAAGAGAAAAGCATGGTACAGGGGCAGAGAAAGCCTTTTACAATTTTGAGAAGACCAATGATAAATATCCATTTGAGCAACCCCAGCAACCCGTGGACACACTTTATTCTTGCTATATCCTACAGGTTTATCATCTGAAGGTAATAGCCTAGGCCAGGGGTAGGCAACCTTGGCTCTTTTATGACTCGTGGACTTCAACTCCCAGAATTCCCTTGGCCTAGTGATTGTGTGAGAAATGTGATACACCTCTTGAGTTTAACCATGTTTCATCCTATTTTGACAAGTAACAGTAAACACTGATCTGTCTGATCATTTCAGAGACCAAATGATAGCTTGAATAGGCTCAGGG
This sequence comes from Crotalus tigris, assembly GCF_016545835.1. Classification (NCBI taxonomy): domain Eukaryota; kingdom Metazoa; phylum Chordata; class Lepidosauria; order Squamata; family Viperidae; genus Crotalus; species Crotalus tigris. The sequence continues at coordinate 444,227 of NW_024100095.1, read as the reverse complement.
CAATTACTAGGAAAAAGATGCTGCAGTGATCACCTTTAAAAGCCATAATGCAAAATATGCCCAATATAAGATGATCACTGCAGCATCTTTTCATTCTTATAACATTTTTGAGTCAGATATTGGCTGCTGAGGGTGTAGGCTTTGAAAGATTTTCAGACAACATATATTCTCACAAAGTATACTGTATGATTATATCCCAGGAGTTCTTGTATGCTTTGATTGGAAAGGAGGTTAGTGTTAGTGCTAGTTAGATTCCTTCTATAGAAGAATTGTGGGAATATACTTTGCTGACTGGAATATCTTTGCATATTAAAAGTAAACATGATGCAAAGTTTAACCCAATCTGGAAACTATTTCTAGATTATAATTTAATACATAGAATTGTACCAAATGCAAAATTTGGAATTCATTCCACATAAACACTTAATATTTCAATTATATAGGAGTTCTTAAATTAGAATAGACTTTTACTAGTGTAGACAGAATTTATCATCATTTACCATCTTATGGTAATTTCATGGTTCATACTGTGCTGACTGCAGTTACTGTTGTTTAGATTGTAATTACGATCTTCAGGTTTTTAAAATGATGCATTTAATTACTATCAATTAATGATATATTGATAAATTACAATATATATATATATATATATATATATATATATATATATATATATATATATATATATATATATATATATATATATGTTTTCTGAGGTTTTCGCGGGTGTTTGTATGTAGGTCTTTGGTTGTTCGGGTTTTCTCCCGCGTAAAATTGGAAGTGTCTTGGTGACGTTTCAATTTCTTGTAGATTTCTTAATCTACAAGAAATCCAATGGCTCCCTAGGACACACCATCTACCAGAAGAAAACACACACAAACCGCTATCTGCACGCTCGCTCACACCACCACCCAGCACAGATCAACTCTGTAGCCAAGACACTCATCTCCAGAACAAAACGCTTAGCTGACGAACAACACCTAAAACCCGAACTACACACTCTCACCAATGTACTAACATCCAATGGATTCCATAGAAATAAGATTACAAACCTAATCCAAAAAGAAACCCCCACTAAAATCCAAGACAAAGAACAAGAAAACGGCAAAGCCCTCCTCCCATACATAAAAGGCACCACAGACAGAATCAGTAAGATCCTCCATAAACACAACATCAAAACAGCATTCTGCACAAACAGAAAAATATCCACCATCCTTAGAAACCCCAAAGATAAAATTGAATTAGAAAATCAAGGAGTATACGAAATCCCATGCACCACTTGTCCCACCACATACATCGGACAAACCAACAGAAGAATAAGTGCACGCATTGAAGAACATAAGAACTCAGTCAAAAAAGAGGAACCAACATCTTCCCTGGTCCAACACCTTAAAGCCACAGGACATGAAATTGACTTTAAAAATACCAGAACCATTGCCAAAAGTGAACATTTTAATAACAGAATAATCAGAGAAGCCATCGAGATAGAAAAACGCCCACACAGCATGAACAAGCGAGATGATACCTCCCGCCTACCAGCCATTTGGAAACCCGCCCTTATTGACAAACGACTCCCTAACACAAAAAATGATACCAGACCCACACTCACAAAAACCACACAGGATGTCACCACCACACATCCACGCAAAAAACAAACCCAAAGCCACACCGATGATGAGGCACGACCACAAACCAGAAGCCAGACCAGAGCTGCATCATTAGCCACTTTAAAGCCCTCCAATCCATACATGAAGCAAACTGACACCCTCCATGAAAATGAGGCACGACCACAAACGCGAAGCCAAAAAATAGCAAGGCAGCCCAAAATCTTAAACCCCTCTGCAACTCAGACTAACCTGAGCACAACCAAACAGAACACTCCCCCAGCCAATCAGAGCACAGCCAACCCCCCAGCCAATCAGAGCACAGCCACGCCCCTAACCAATCAGAACACACCTCCACCCAATCAGAACACAGCCAAGCTCCCACCCAATCAGTTCATACCCCCACTGGCAGTTAAAAGGAAGAAACAGCTAAGACCACACATTGCTGCTCGAAGCACAAAGCTGAAAACATGGTATCTTCTTTAGGGTATCATCTCCGATTTTCTTACTGCGTTTAAGATTATTAAGCATATCATATCATCATATCATTATTAAGCATAGCATATCATCATGATAGACCCCCACCCCCAGAACTTAACAACAACTGTGGAGAGTGTGGAAGATCCAGCATGAGGAGCCTGCAGCCTGACGCTGTGGGTAGAGGGGAGAAGAAGAACGAAAGCATGGCTCGATTGCCTAGGCATTCGGTGAAAGGGAGAGACACGGAATTCTGCCTGGATTCCCTGCAGATAAGGAATACCCCCACCAACAATACAGCCCCCTCCCGGGACGAACACTTTGAAGTCCCCCCAAAGACGAACACAGACGAGGGGAGTGAGAACGCAGGGAATCAGAATGCAGAGATCTGGAGACCTGGTGTCCGCCTGAATACCGTTCCTATCAGCAATGGGGAAGAGCATGCGATAGGGAGGAGGGATGAATTGAGAGACGGGGTAAGCACCCGATCACGCAGCAAACAAATGGAACGGTGGAGAACTGTCGACACGAAGATTGCCATGACAGAGGAGGAGGGCATAGACCCCCAAATATGTAACACCCGTATGAAAGTTACTCATGACAGTGGAAGAGTGAGAAGAAAGGGTGTGGAGCAGGGATTGGGAAAAGCGGGTGTGTGGGGGAGCGTCGGTGAGCCCAGGGAAGCTTGTAACACTGATAGAGGAGAAACAGATGCCCCCAGGGTGGAGAATGAAAACAAAAAGGGGAGGAGGGTCAGTGCTATGGAAGGAAATAAGGATAAAGGGGTGGTGGAGGAGATGAATACCAGTAATGAGATAGTGGAAGGAATGATCCGGAAGAACCATAGAAGGAAGCGTAAGGAGAGTAATAAAGAAACATCTGGAACACTAATTAACCGGCCGGGACCGGTGACGCTGTCCATGAGCCGGGTGCAGATGCCGGCAAAACCCATTTAAGTCATCATTGTTTACTGGCTCCTTAGCCCTGATGATGTTTGGAGTTTCCAAACGAAAGCTTGGCAGCTTTTAGTAAAGTATATTTTTATATTTATACTCTCCTGGTGTTCGTATTTTATTTGTACCATAGACATGCCCAGGAGTCGTATTTTTATGCAAATTTTCCAGCAATATATATATATATATATATATGTGTGTGTGTGTGTGTGTGTGTGTGTGTGTGTTTTCTGAGGTTTTCGCGGGTGTTTGTATGTAGGTCTTTGGTTGTTCGGGTTTTCTCCCGCGTAAAATTGGAAGTGTCTCGGCGACGTTTCGACGAAGTCCCATTCGTCATCTTCAGGCTGGTGTTTTCAGCTTCGTGCTTCGAGGAGCCTGAAGATGACGAATGGGAGCCTGAAATGACGAATGGGACTTCGTCGAAACGTCGCCAAGATACTTCCAATTTTACGCGGGAGAAAACCCGAACAACCAAAGACCTACATATATATATATATATAAAACACTAAAAAAATGTTTAGATCCAAAATGGAGCTCACCCAGGAAGCTTTTGACTATTGAAGAATAAAGGGATAACAGCTGATGCCAGCCTTTATTTTGGAGTGGGACTGTTTAACCAATTTATTGGTTATATATGATCATAGCCTGCTACAAGTCTATAGGAAGTTTGGTGGCATAGAAATCCCGTAAATAGGTAAATTAATAGTGCTTATTTATTTGCTTTAATTTTCACTGGCAGAGTTCCTTACATTCATATCCCTCCTACAAATATGTGTTTCTTCCCAAAACAAAATTGTGCCACCCTCCAAGTTAGTTGTATGCTGAAGAACTAAAGCAATGCATATAACTATCAAAACATTCCACCACCCTCACTTATAAGTATAACTATTATTTCCAGGTCTAACATTTATCTAGCGACATTACTAAAAGCCTCAAAACAACCAGCCTATAAAGATGCATATGAAATTGTTTCCACTTCATAAATCTAATCAGTTTGTCTATTCTGAAAGACAACAGATCTCCAGAGTCCCAGCAGAGGGTTTCCCCATCATCTGCCTCCTAATCCTTTTATCTGGAAAAATTAAATCAGTGTTCTGCTTGTAAGGCAGAATCTCAGTCATCCAGCAATAACCTAAGTGAAGTGACCAATTAACAACAAAGAAGGAAGCCCACTAGACTTTCTTTTCTTGAGAAGTATACATGTGCTGGTTCCTATCTATAAGTGTCCTTCAATGACTGAATGTTGTCCTATGAGAAAAGTATTTTAGATGGAGTTTATTGAATACCACTCTAATCTAGAAAAGTTCTTTATTCAGCTGCGGGGTTTTTGTTTGTTTGTTTGCAAAAGCAAGGAGAAGTCTTTGCCAATGCCTTAGTAGCTCATATGAGACTTAAGAGAAACAAATTGCCGGAGAGCTCCATAATATCAGTGCTACGATAGACTACGCTGTTCTCAAGCAGCATGGAGTTGAAACTATCCACAGAATACTGGTTTTTGACCAGTTGAAGCTCTCAAGCATTTTTCAGATACAATTTACTCTGAAATTAAGTCTTAATAATCAACAAATATATAACTATTCAATATGCATGGAGTACTGTGGGAATGAGCAAGGGAGACAAGAGGAAGAGACATAGCCTAGATCAGGGGTCTCCAAACTAGGCAAACAAAAGAGCCGAAGTGGCGCAGCAGTTAGAGTGCAGTACTGCAGGCCACTTTAGCTGACTGTGTTCAGCAGGTCAGCGGTTCAAATCTCACCGGCTCAAGGTTGACTCAGCCTTCCATCCTTCCGGGGTAGGTAAAATGAGGACCCAAATTGTTGGGGGCAATGTAAATATATATATACATTGCTTACTGGTGTACACCGCTTAGAGAGTGCTTGCACTTAAAGTGGTATATAAGTCTCATAAATAAATAAATAAATAAACTTTAAGACTTGTGGATTCAACTCCCAGAATTCCTCAGCCAGCATAACTGAAGTCTGCAAGTCTTAAAGTTGCTAAGTTTGGAAACCCGCTGGCCTAGATAATGGTCTGATAAATGAAATATAAGTCCAAAGGGATGGGATGGAAAAAGGGTCACAGAAAGCTCCCTCCTTAGTTTTCTGGAGAGTAAAAGTAAGGGCGAGGGGAGGTGCTTTCTGATTGGCAAGATTTTGTTACTACAATATTACAATAAAGGTAAGGTTATGGGTAGTCCTCGACATATGTCCACAACTGAGCCCAAAATTTCTGTTGCTAAGTGAGACATTTGTTGTGAATTTTGCCCCATTTTATGACCTTTCTTGACACATTTGTTAAGTGAATTGTTAACTGCAATTTCTGGCTTCCCCGTTGATTTTGCTTATCAGAAAGTTGCAAAAGGTGATCACATGATCTTGGGACACAGCCAAGGTCATAGATATGAATCAATTGCCAAGCGTCTGAACTTTGATCACATGACCATTGGGATGCCGCAACAATTGTAAGTGCGAAAAATGGTCATAAGTTACTTTTTTCAGTGCCATTGTAACTTTGAACAGTCACTAAATGAACTGTTGTAAGTTGAGAACTACCTGTATTTAGTTATTTTTATTAAATGTGTATGCTGCCATAATACTAATGGTCTGTACTTTTTGCCTGGATTATTGTGAAGGGCTAACACATGGTGGCAGTTCAGTGGTGGTGCTATGCACATCAGGGAATACTGATTTTTTTTTCCTGTATATTTTTTTATTTTATTCAGAGCAAAGTTTTTTTTAAAAATGGCATATAATAAAGGATTAGGACAAAATATATTTTGATTCTCATTAGATTACATGAGTTAAGTCCAATTAATGTGTTTTTACATTTTTATATAATTTAAGGAAATAAAATACAAACTCTCCTTTTTAAAGGCTCTGATCACTGTAACCAAAATTTTTGGGGAACGCATGTGATCTTGAAACTGCAGGGTATGCACACCTATCAAAATATTCATAAACATTATAACTGATAAAAGAAAAATAGTTGTGACTCTGATCAGTATAGTTCCTATGAAAAGTAGAAAGCCTGTTTAGCTGAAGTAACAGCTTAGATAAGTTCTGGGATGAAAAGGTAGCAAGCTGCATGGAGATCAGCAGGGATGAGGACTGAAAAGTCAGTTTGGCCCCCCCCCCAAAAAAACCTTGGAAAAGAACAAGGAAATAATGAGAAGGGACACACAAAACCTAATGGAGAACATGATACCCATCCAATAAAATGCTAGCATTCTAGGATTAAATATATATGGGATAGACTTTTTTCTCCCAAAGCTTTCATATTTATGAAGGTCAATAGATGATTAAGAAATTGTCAAAGAGTGATGCAAAGTCAATAAACCGCAAGATGTTCATTCTCAATCATCCCCACAAGAATAAATGCCTTCGGTTTTACTGTATACAAGATTTCCAGGAAGTTTTTTAAGTGCACACACAAACATAAACTCAAAACCACAGAGACGGATTTCACAGCTTTATGGGCTTTGTGGGAGGGGTTTCACTACCAGATAGCGAAAATGCTATGGTTTTAGTGGTTTTCCAAGGGGATCAGTGATTCTGTGGTATGATCTGCTAGGTCTTGGAATTTGAAACTGTAGGAGAAGAGCTGGCAGAGCTGGAAGTGGTGGAGTTAAGTGCATCATAAGCTTGGAGTCCTTACGTTACCCTACAAGTGATCTAAGTTCAACCCCTCCTGAATAGTGTTAACCCTTATCTGGTGCCAATTTAGTACTGAACTTTAATTGACACAAGATTCTTGCGTACAGGCTTGAATAAATCTTCTGTGCTGCAAACTTAATGGCTGGTCCTGATCATTTGCACCTAAAAAAACACTGGATAATACACATGGTACTTTTCTAAACAACAAAACAGAGAGACCTCTGGCTATACAGTAAGACTACTAAAAAAGTACTCATGTAATCACAAGTCTGGTTAATGAGTTACTTTGTGTTAAGTATATCATATGCTATGTTGAACAGCGTTTATTCCAGTTCCATATTCCAATCCATTCTCTTACTTTATCATGTTTTAATCTGTTCCTTAAATACTAACCCTAAATGTAATACATAGACTTCAAATCCTTAATGCTAAAAAAAAATAGTTGTCTCTATTCTATTTTTCTTGAGATTAGAGATGCTATAAATATATCTCCTCTTACATCCATGTAGAAAAATCTAATCATTCCTCATTCCATGTTTAAAATGAAAAGCAATCACAGGAAACTCAAATGCAGAATAGGGTCTGAGTGGTGGAGTGAATGGTTGCAGAGCTCTCCTCTGCCTGGCTAAATGTCACTCCAAAGCAGGAGTCTCCAAACTTGCCAACTTTAAGACTTAAGGACTTAAGCATGAGTGACATTTTGTGGGAATAGAAGGCTGAGTCTTTGTTTGATTTACCACAACTCTTTCAAATTCTTCTAAAATTAGAGATGTATTTACTTATTCATTCATTTCTTCTTTCAGTGTCTATAAACCACTAGATAAGTAGTGATTGATTATATATTGTAATCAGCAATTATCAGCAATTTATTAGAAAAAGCATTTAAGAAATTCTGGCATTCCAGATGTTAATGTACAATAACATAAGGCAGCTCCATGGCCAATGGCAACAGATATTGCAAGTGGTAGTTCAGCAATGCACCATCTAGTGGGTCATAAATTGTCCAGGGCTGAATTAGAAGACAAAGATGCCATTTACTGAGGCATATCTATGCCACAGGGCTGTGATATTCTGTACCTGGTGCTCAGCAGAAAGTAAACATCAATACAATGATTCATCACCAGTCAGAGCCAAGATGGCATTTGTCAACTTATTGCACTGATGATTGTGCTCTACTTACATTTAATGCAGCACAAACAGATGCAAAGCACGTGCTGTACTTTTGCAAATTAAAAAAAACCCCTCCTTAAATCAACTTTCTATGCATAGAAAACTATCCTGTAAAGTTCTATGTGTTGACAAATCCAGGAACAAACATCATAATTATTGCAGAGCTGAGCATACTGAATTGACAACAATATAGCAATGGTGTTTATGAGCAGAAAATGCTTGCTTGGGGAAGACTGATATATTTACACCTGCTCACTAAAATGTCACATTTACATATCATAATTATTAAAGTGTTTCCATGTACAGTAGTCTTCTTTTCCATTTATGCAGCGATGATCAAGAACAATGGATGAGCTGATTTAAATGAATGGGAATATTTACATCAATCAATTAAGTGCGTTTCTCTAAATGTTGGTGGGGAAAAAATGAACAAGGAATATTTGCTTTTGAATACTAACCAGATGGGTAAAATGCATGGAATTTCATTATTAATAAACTGATTTCTATATAATTTAACTATTACTGAAGGTCCCAGAATTATAATAAAACTACACTTGCAGAAGAGTTAACTATGAGATCATTTCACCTTGGGATAATTCCACAATTCTCATCAGTAAAATTTATTCAAGGAAAGTATAATGGAACTCAAGGGCAGAGTGAACTAGAGTAATTATGATTAGTTTGTTAGATTTATAACCCACATCTTATAGATCCTCAAAGTGATATATAACAAACATCCCGCTCCAGCTTTTGTCTACAAATGCAGTCTTATTAGAAGAAGTGAGAGTGGCTGAGTCAAACTCATCAAGCTAGCTTTTATGGCTAAAGATGAACTTGGGTCTCACCATCCTGGTCTAGCAACTTGACCAATAAACCAGTGTTTCTCAACTTTATCAACTTTTAGATGGGTGGACTTCAACTTCCAGAATTCTACAGCCAGCATGCTAGCTTTTTGGAACAGAAAAAGAGGAGGAAACCGAATGGAAAACAGACTGTCATATCTCATCTAAATTTATTAGTTTGAGCTACTGAAGATTCATGAAGTTGCTGACCCATTCCTTTACTTATTTTATACATCTGCATATCAATGTTTTCCAGGATAATGTATAAAAGAAAAAAAATCAATTTAAAACCAGACAAAACAATAAAACTAACATAATGAGGTATATAAGAGACATGAGAATTATATCATATCTATATTGTATTTTTATGGAGTCTTATACAGGTAGTGCTCAGTTCAAGTTACAACAGCACTGAAAAAAGATGATTTACAACCCATCCCGAAGTTTTGACCCTTACACCACTCTATGGTTATGTGATTGCAGTTTAGGTACTTGGCAAAGGACTCATATTTCCAACAGATGTAGCATCCTGAGGTCACATGATTGCCATTTGCAATCTTCTCAGCTGGCTTCCAACAAGCAAATCAATGGGGAAATCAGCAGGAAAGATCACCTGATGTCTTGCCTAATTGTGATTATTTGCTTATCACAAGAGTAAAACCGATTGTAAAGTTAAGCCCAGTCGTGTGATGACTCACTTAACAATTGCATTGCTTAGTGACCACATTCTTGTCCTAACTGTGGTTGTAAATTGAGGATTACCTGTACAGATTAGCCAAAGGAAATTTAAAAAGATTCCTGATTCCAAGGCCATGGTTTTCCTAGTTGCAATGTGTGGCTGTGAAAGTTGGACCATAAGAAAGGCTGAGCGCCAAAGAATTGAGGCCTTTGAACTATGGTGCTGGAGAAGACTCCTTGGACTGCAAGGCATTCAAACCGATCAGTCCTTGAAGAGATCAACCCCGACTGCTCTTTAGAAGGCCAGATCCTGAAATTGAAACTCAGATACTTTGGCCACCTGATGAGAAGGAAGGATTCACTGGAGAAGAGCCTAATGCTGGGAAAGATTGAGGGCAATAGAAAAAGGGGATGACAGAGAATGAGGTGGCTGGATGGAGTCACTGAAGCAGTAGGCGTGAGCTTAAATGGACTCCAGAAGATGGTAGAGGACAGGAAGACCTGGAGAAACATTGTCCATGGGGTTGTGATGGGACACGACTTCGCAACTAACAACAAAAACATTTTTTTTCATGCCCAGGAAAACAATCTTGGCTTTGACAAATATTCTTGACAAACACCATAAAAAGAGTTGAGAAGAATGCCATAGTCTACAATCAGTCAATATTTTTATTAGGGCAAATTAAAATGTGACAAGAAGCATGCCACGCTGCAAGGACCCTAACATTCTTTCAGGTGCTCATCTGGGAATTCTGGGAGTTGAAGTCTACAAGTCTTAAAGTTGCCAAGGTTAGACACCCCTGCTCTACTATTTTATGCTGATAAAGATGAGAGGAGAGTAAAGACCAAATGTCAGGCTGTGCTCTTTAGCTATTTCTACCTCCAAAACAAGATTTTCATACATTGAAAGTAACACTCTAGGTCCTAGGCAAATTAGTTTCCCAGCCTAGATAAAAACGTCTTTGTTTTCCCCACCATGAAATAGACCCTCTGAATTCTTTCTGTGTCACCAGAGGACAAATATGGACCCCAGGATCAATTTACATTTGAAAATGATGTTTGCATTTTCTGTCCACATACAGGTGTGCAGTTACAAAGAAAATGTGTTCTTCCACAAAAGTTTTGGTCATAGGCTGTTAATCAAAATCTGTTCTAACATTCCTATAATTGTAAAAAAAAATTGCACAGGATATAATTATTATTTATACAAGTTGCAATGGGCAAGTGTTCACTAAAATAAGATTTCCACACTTAGCTCTTATGTTGTGAAATGATTTCTGTCTAGTTTTACTCATCAGAGGAACATACTGTAAAAGTGTCCCAGATATAGCTCATTAATAGATTTCAGAAAGTATGTGTGCCCATATTTTAATGTGTCAGTCGCAGACAGTGCATGCTATCCTGCTTTATTCTGTTTTTAAAAATCAAATTCTGCATGCTGAGGTAAGGATCGTATCATTTGTATCTAGAAAGGAGTGTCAGCATAAGGGCATTTTCATTCTGGGCCATGATAGTGTAAACATTATCAATTGATCTAGGATTTAAGTGACCTGTCAGGAATCCTTGACAAACAAATTTTTCTCATGAATTATACATATTAGTGAAAACCATACTTAATGGGAGACTGGAAAGAGGGCAGGTATTTCCATCACCTAGGGGTGAAAACCCTGCAAATTAACAACAAGACGGTTCATTGAAGCAAGTAATGGATTGGTCTATGAAAACAAGAAATCTTTGTGGCAATGAGTGTGATTATTCATATAGTCCATTTGCTAATTATTGCTTAGTATGAACATTATTTCACCTGTTTCTGAGAACATTGAAAATGATGAGGGTAGTCAACAAGCTTGGGAAAAACTACAATCTGAGCAATAAACTCGAACAGAGCATGCTGACTCGATTTGGAATGGGGTCCATTTAGGGAAAGGATTGTTTTTATGCATCTCTTTGTGCAATGTTTGTGAGTAAAGTAGTAATAGAGAGAATCCCTCAAGCTCTAATTCCAAATCAATGTGGCATTCAAGCACCTGGAGAAGTCTGCTGCTTTCCAGGAGCAAATGTCCTTCCATTCTGGATTAATTAATTGAGAATAACTACCATTCTCTGGCACTATACTTACCATTGCAAATCACACAAACACTGGTATAGTGTGATGGTAAAAAGTGGGAATTGCCAAGAAAGACCCATGAACCAAGACATTCCCCCTATGGCTATGTTGTGTAAGCTGGCAATATATTGGGAATTACAAGGCATGTAACCATCTATCTCCCAATGCTTTAAAAAATAAAGTAACAAGCCCCCACAAACGCTAGCAATCCTGAATGGTAACAGGAGAGGCTGCTTATCCATCTTTACCTTATGGTAGCAAAAGATACATCAGGAGAGGCAAAAGAAGGATAGCTGCACACCGCGAGTCACAAGGCAGAAACAAGCAACTGCCTGTTTCCCAATGCTTAAAGGAAAACAATGAACAGCAGCCACAGGAAGCTGTACTCTTGAATAGCAGAGATAGCCTTTGGCAGGGAGCGTTGGGTTCTTTCCATGCATGACTGGCTTAATAATGACCCACTGTTAAAAAATTCTTATATAATGTATCTGAAAGGCTTTCAGCACTAAGGGAAACCTTTGGATATTGAGAAAAAATATTATTGCAGCCTCCGACTTCACATAAAAACCCATGAAATATTGAACTTCTGCCCTTGTTTCCTTAACGAGCCTATGTAAGCATAGCCTAGCATAATCAAAGAGCTTAAGAATTTAGGTTGAGAGCTACTTCTATGCAATGAAGAAAACCGCACGACTTGTGTGCTGTAATGGGGAATCTAGAGAATCCAATCTTAACAGAATACTGGGAGATTAGAGAATGGTGTAGAAAAAGGGTTTCCCAACTTGACCACTTTATGACTTGTGCACTTCAAGTCCCAGAATTACTCAGCCAGTCATTCCGGAAGTTGAAGTCCAGAAGTCTTAAAGTTGCCAAGTTTGGAGATCCCTAATATAAGGTAAAGATGGTTAAGCAGCCTCTCCTGTTACCATTCAGAATTGCAAGCATTTGTGGTGGCTTGTTATTTTATTTTTTTAAGCATTGGGAGATAGATGGTTACATGCCTTGTAATTCCCAATATATTGCCAGCTTATACAACATAGCCATAGGGGGAATGTCTTGGTTCATGGGTCTTTCTTGGTAATTCCTACTCTTTACCACCACGCTATACCAGTGATTGTGTGATTTGCAATGGTAAGTGTGAACATCATTCTTCAGAGGGAGTGCTATGTCATCCAGAATAGAACATTCCCCTCAATCCTGAACTGAGGATCACTTCCACTCTGTTTCTATCTTATTAAGATTTAGCTTCAGCTTATTTACTCTCATTACTCTCAACTAGAGAGGGATAACCTCAGCATATTCAGGACATCTCACTCCAATTTCCGTAATGATCACAGAGAGCCGCTTCTTATAATTTATAAAATGGCACTGGAGACATTTGGCAGTGCTAACTCTACAGCAAGACCATCAGGATGCCAATTTGCAATAGCCCAATGTTACTCTATGCAGCTAGAGTAGAACCATTGTATAATGTTCACTTCTCCAACCAAAGATCCTTGGAGCCAGTTTAGGATGAGAAATCCTTGGTAAATTGCTAGTATTCCTTCTGGTAAAGGTCAGCAACCTGGCAATCAAGGATGAAACTATCCACAAGCAGGCTGGAGCCTAGGATGAAACTGATCTAGATAAAAAGTATTTTCCTTGCATTCTTAGAATTGGGCTATCATCTTTTAATTATCTTGACAAAAGAGAATCTGCTGCCAAGTGAAATTTATCATAATCTCCCGGATCCAGGCAGGTTTGAGCCAGGAAATGATAACACCATACCCTTAAGAGCAACCAAAACACTTCCTGAATTCATCCTATGAATACCCTGCCACTAGTTTGATTTAGCCATGTCTCGTCCACATAGTCAAGCTATAAAAATTGAAATTGATCCCAAAGGACTGGGTAAAATGATGTAACAGATCTCTCATTTGGAACTGTTAAAAGGGCAGCATTTAGGTCGTTATGAAGACAAGCAGGTTATTCTCCAAAGGCACTGCAAATTTATTGCACCAGATCTTCAAGGATTATAAACTAACATTTCATTTGGTGGATGTCAAAAAATTGTGAATAACTTGGAAAAACTGTACTGCATAGTTCTCAAGAAAACAACAGAAACAACAAGCAAGGTCTCTTTGTTCTCCCTCTGCCCCTTCCCTTACCCAATAGATATGATTTTGTCCTCCAGTGCATGTCCATTCAGTCTTGTACTAAGTCCTTTGCCACATTGTTCTAGCCTGCTCCATTGCTCAGAGCAGGCTAGCCTATACTCTGCAGCATCAGAAAGTCTGCCACATCTTACCATTCCACTGAGAAACCAGGGATTGAATAGGGAAAATTCTCCAGACCATTTCCAGAAATCTATCAGATCCCTTAAGTTTCCAAAGGCGGACCATTTTAATAGGACCACAACTCCTTCAGATGGAAATAGGTATCATGAAACCTAATTCCACTGGGAAACAGTCTCTCCATTGAAGCTATTGCAATGTAATTCTTTCTAGATCACCTATCACTCCCTCTGAGACAAATATTAAATCAATCCTGCTTTATGGGTCAGGCTGGGACCAATTTGGACAGCCCCATGGGTGTCATGGATGCTATAAATTCCTGACCTAGCCTGCTCCTTACAGCTTCTGCAAGAATGTTGAAATCACCATATCTGAGTCCATTTGTGCCAGATGGTACAATACTGTTGGGAAGCAGGAAAGGAAATACACCAGCATCAACACAATCTGTCTTTTTGGACTATCTGAAGATACAAGCAATTGTAAAGTTGCAGAGATTGCCTTGTGGGAAAGGGAAGTTTGGATCATAATAAATCTTCCATCATTCTCTAATATTTGTTTGCATTGCATCAAGTAATCAACATAAGCAAAGTTTGTCCTCTATTATTACTTAATGTAATAATTATTAATTAAGAGATAATAGTATTCTTATTATAGATATCATATAACACTGTTAGGCCAGATGATACAGTAACTGAGCAGCTAAATTTCTGGTTATTGGAAGAGTGATTTGAAAGTAATAACTATTGTGTTTTTCTTATCACTGATGATCATCTGCATCTCTTTTTTGCAAAGGAACTCCTCCTTCTGCACATTTGAGTTAGTGCATTAAAAAGAAGTCACAATTTGGAGAGAATAAATGAATGAGACTGTCCCTCATTAGTACAGTATGCAGCAGAAGCCTTCCCCTAAGAAAAGCAAATTCTGAAAAAATAGCAAATGCTTCTCCACCAAAATTACAGATAGCTTTTCTAAGCGCAGACTGTGTGCAATACAAAATACAACACACCCAATTATATATTTTATTAAATGTCAGTTAGTTACAGGAATGCAAGCAGAGCCATTTCTGCCAACAGACAAAATGAGGCAGGTGGCTCAAACAGCAGATGCCAGGAAACAGCTGCATAGTACCCCTGTCCAACATGGATAGAATGCATAAGTAGTTTCTCATAGATTAAAATGAATAAAAGGGAGAGGTTCCTTATAGCAAAATCAATTTTGTCCATGTTCAGGAGCAATGCTGTTTTGTATCATAATTCACAGTAGTGGAGAAAAGATCTGGTACTCTGTCTCAGGAAGAGCAATAACAATAGCAACAAAAGTCCAGGGCCAGACCAAAACCCAAGAGAACAAGAGCCAAGTAGGCAACACTAGAGAATAAACCAGAAGATGATTGAACTTTCCTGCTAGTCTTTGTCTTGATTGGAAACCTTTGTAGGACTTCCAATTGATAAGGTTCAAAGGATTCCTTCTACCACTGCTACCTTTGATTGTTTAATCTGTAGCCATGATGCCATACCAGTTAGAATAATTAAATAGCTTTGCATAGTGCTGCTCTATGAGTCTCAGCTTTTGTTAGTGCAGGAAGGCCTACCCAAGTCTGGCAGTTTCCAGGTCTGATGGAACTGCAAGTCCAGATTTCCAATCAGAGTGGCTTTTGGCCACACTGTCTGGGAGTTATGCGATGCTGGTTTGGAGAGGGCTATGCCCGAGAAAAAGATGCAGCTGCTTTAAAGAGCTGATTGGATTTCAGTTACAGAAAGGCACATTGTGACTGGGTATCATAAAAATACTTTCTAACAGTATAAGTCTGAAAAAGGAAGTGCTGTGTGAATGCATAGAAGAGAGGAACAGCACTCATGTTCACACAAAATGAAACACTATTTCCAAAGTATTTTCAAAGTGTTCCTGGAATCCACACAATAGGTCCACCCACCTTAACAACATGCATATTTTTCATTCAGTTTCTCAACCTTTTTCCCACCATTGCCTGCTACCATTTTCCACAAAAGTTTTCTAATATTTTCTAAGGTTCATCAACAAAGGGGATCACAACCTGCACATGCACAAATGTATCATAGATGCTATTCTGAGGAAAGTTTGTGTATCATAGATGCTATTCTGAGGAAAGTTTTGTCTATAAATTCAGCTGAATTAATTTGAAAGTTTCTTTCTGTAATGACCAGTGTGAATGCTTGATTTAAGAATTGTTGAGGCCACTTGTAAGTCTAAATATACTTGTAGGGTTGGTAGAATGTAAGGTGATACTCTGGAATCTAGAAAAGACTCCCTTACTAGATTTGTATTTTATGCAGAAAGGATTGAAAACTGGGAAGAGAGAGAGAACATGCATATATTTTGTAAGCACCCAACTGAATGAAGTTAAGCTGACCTATTAAAATAGTTCAGGGTTGTGTGAAACCATTTTGGGACCTTTCTTCAGATGTCCAAAGGGTATCATCTGTGATAGTAAATCAAAGTTGGATGATCTGCCATTCTTTCATAGGCTAAATTGTAAGGTAGGCTTTGTGCACATAAAATAATAAAGCTGCTAAAACATCACCCCTCCAAATTAAATAAAACGGTCCCATCTACTTGTGGACATGATGTCACTACTATGGCACCCTTTTTTTGTCCACTCCACCCAAATGACAATTGAGCCCCACAGTTCACCTCCACTTACAAATATCTGCCTTTGCTTTAACAGTTGAGTAGGCAGACAACTTAAATACACATTATTTTGCTGTATGAGCATTAAAAGGGGAAGAAAAACTAAAATCCATAGAATCACATAAAACTGTTGAATCGGAGCCGTTTCTTCCTGCAATTATTTTGTGCACATGGTTTACATCGTTTCCATTTTGTGATTAAGCTGTATAAAAATAGATATGACATGAGAATAGTTTGTTTCTCAGTTACTAGATAAACATTTAACCATCAAGTTTATTGTGAAAGAAACAGCAAATATCTTGTTACATTCTAAGGTGTAACAAATGTATTACAATCAAAGTTTTTTTGTGAACTTTAGGGAACTTCATAATCTTCAATGGCTATTGCTATAATGTGGCAGTCTTTAATATGATAGAAGATATTTTTGTTATTGCCATAGAATCAATTAGTTAATTTTGAGATTTGATGTGACATTCATTATGAAATTTAAACTATCTAAAAGTTTACAATCTCATATCTACACAGCACTATCTCATCTTAATAAGCTAGAGTTTCCATGGAAAAATTAACTTCTTGTGCTGTTGTTGTTGTTTCTTATAAAATAAACAAATTTAAATGAAAGAATTAGCAAAATCTACTATATTTTGCCAAAAGTGAAAACTTTCAGAATATATTAGTGTCTTTCTTTCTTTCTTTCTTTCTTTCTTTCTTTCTTTCTTTCTTTCTTTCTTTCTTTCTTTCTTTCTTTCTGGATTACAGTTGTTCAAAGATACATTCTGAATAATGTCTCTAATCAGCAAATATATGGATATTCCAAGTCCTTAGGCTAATTATGTAATAAAGGGATCACTCCTGATTTTTACAAATGTTAATATAGGCATTTAACTTTCATTGCTTGGAAAGTGTGAGCAGAAAATAAGAATTCTGCTAGTGTGAGTACCTTGCTTTATACTGGGGTTTAAAAGTGTAGGGCACTGCAGATCTAATGCTGTATTCAAGTTGCAAATTACCCTCCTTGGCATTGAAATATTGCTGCAATTAAACCTGCAGTAAAGTATTAAAAGCAGGAGGGGGGAGGAAAAAACCCCCTCTAAACTGCTTTTGCACTGAGCTACATGAATCTTCAGGGTAGAAGAAATTTTAATGGAAGATCTGATGATTTTTTTTGATTTTGGATTCTATAAACCTAGCCCAACAGTACTTTAGAGAGCTCTTGTTCTCCAAGACTCTATCGTAATCTAGGACATCAGGGACCTAGCCAAGAATATTCCTCTTACCTTACTTCTTACAACAACAGCCAAAAACTGTTAGTACAGGTAGTCCTCGACTTACAACAGTTCATTTTAGTGATCCGTTAGAAGTTACAATGGCACTGAAAAAAGTGATTTATGACCATTTTTCACACTTACGACCATTGCAATATCCCCATGGTCAGATGATCAAAATTCAGATGCTTAATAACCGACTCATATTTATGATGGTTGCAGTGTCCTGGGATCATGTGATCACTGTTTGTAATCTTCTGACAAGCACAGTCAGATTCACTTAACAACCATGTTACTAACTTAACAACTGCAGTGCTTAACAACATGGCAAGAAAGGTCATAAAATGGGGCAAATATCTCAGTAAAATAAATTTTGGGCTCAGTTATGTTCATATGTTGAGGACTGCCTGTACTTTTTTTATTTACTCACATACTTGTCTTTATTAATAAGTTTCTACTATAGCCAACTGAGTAATATTTTATAAAGGAAATAATGCATTAGGTATTTGAACTATTGAAATGTATTTGTAATTGGACTACCTATGAGGGATGAAGCAGTTGATGAATGAATGTTTTTACTCTATTTTCTCTCTGTCTCTTTGTTTCTCTTTCTCTGACACAAATACATACAAATAAACACTCATATACCAATGAACATAGTTGCATACCTGATACACATGTTGTATTAAGCCACGATTTGATTAACTACTGTTTGTTGAAGAAAACTCAGTAGACTAAGCTATACACTATGCTTTACAAAATGGCAGTATTAGCACACACAATGTTTGCCAAGCTAAACCCAATGAATCATGTTATCTATGAACTCATTGTGGGAGTTTAAGCATTCAATACATCATCTATGGCAGTGGTTCTCAACCTTTTTAATGCCGTGACCCCCAACCGGTCGTAAATCGAGGACTACTCAACTGGTCATAAGTTGAGGACTACTCAACTGGTGCAGCACCGTTTGCAGAATGGGACTTTTGGCGGGCTCAGCAGGGCAGAGACAGCCTGGATGATTCCTATTGGCTTTTGAAAGCCAATAGAATTAGACTCTATTCAAGAGAATCTATTCTATTGGCTTTCAAAAGCCAATAGAATAAAAGGGAGTAGCACAGCTAAGGAAAAGGGGGGGGGGAAATGGCAGACTGTGTTGTTTGGTGACCCCCGTGAAATGGTCATTCGACCCCAAATGGGGTCCCGACCCACAGGTTGAGAACCACTGATCTATGGAGATTCTCAGTCATCCAGGTCATGGTTGTCCCAAAGGTGCTTTTTCAAAAGGCAACTGGACTTTGTTTTCTTTGAAGATGTTTCGCTTCTCATTTAAGAAGCTTCTTCAGAAATGAAATGTCTTGAAGGAAAAACAAAGTCCAGTTGCCTTTTGAAAAAACACCTTTGGGACATTCAATGTTGTCAGTTTACATCTCCAGGAAGCGCACTAAATATTCAGTGATATACATTGGGTGCTTTGCTTCATAGTATTCATATCCTGTGTGTAACAGAACAAAACATTCTACAAGGTACTACTAAAGTTTGCAACAATCTAATGTGGCAAAAACGGACACTTAGAAAAATATAGAGTTTGGGGTTTTGCCTTTAGAAAGTTAAGATTGCATAAAAAATATGTCAAATCTTCCAAGTGCCCAGAGAATTTTGCTTTTTCTTCTGGTAAACATTTAAAAACATGATTCCATTGCTGGCAGTCTAAAATAATACAATACTGGGAGGGATTATGCCATATAAGCCAAAGTAAGTAATTTGGTAAAATCAGAAACAGAAATCTTGAATTTGGCCTTTTAAGGATTCATGTCCGCCAAGAGCCTGAAGTGACTTTTGGCTTGTGCTCTTCCATAAGCTAACAGAGAAAAAGGAATTGGAGCCAAAATGTAGGTGTGCAATGAGATGTTTTATCGGAAAGTGATGTTTTTAGATACTGACTTATTATTTATCAATACAACCAAGAACAGTCTTCTTAAATTATTGCTGAAACGTAGCAGCATCAGAAAATAGCAGTGCTGGAGTTGCACTTACTGAAATTGCAGCTCATCAGAAACTAATCAAAATCATATTATGTTCTCTGTATAGGAGGCAGATGGAGCTCCAAATATGTTCAAGGTAAGAGACCTTGGGCAGCCTCTCTTTCCTCAACCCAGGCCCCTGTTCCACTTCTACAGGACTAAACAAGCATGAAAGCCGTGGACTTCAAACAATAATGTCAATTGTCCTTAGCCATTTCTTTTATCAGAAAATACGTCTCTTGATAGATTTCATATGTTGGCTCTGCTGAAGGCCTGGTCAGTGTGAAAATGTTTACAGACTGAAGAATTCACGTCTTTTAGAATAGAACCAAAGGAGGCTGACAATACACACATCCTGAAGGTAAGCAAATAAACTATGATGCCATTTACGGTAAAAAAAAAAAATGGAACATCTCCATGTTTCCCTTAGATAATTTTCCTCCTTAACTGCTGAGTTCAAGGTTTGCTTCATGACAATATTTAATTATTTTGTTGTATTTATTAAATTTATGTGCTGCCCATCTCACTGTTGAGTGACTCTGGGCAGCTTACAATATAATAAAACAATAAAACATTCAACATTAAAATATAGCGTACCTAACAGTTATCAGGAATTCTAACTTTAATCTTAATATTTTGAAATTTACAACTGGTTACAAAAGATTAGGGCAATGCGATGGCTCAGCGCCATGTGATGGGGTGAGCTCCCCTCCTCTCCCCAGCTCCTGCCAACCTAGCAGTTCAAAAGCGTAGAAATGTGAGTAGATAAATAGGTACCACTTTGATGGGAACGTAACAGTGCTCCATGATGTCCTGCTGGCCACAGGACCATGGAAATGTCTTTGGACAGCATTGGTCAAAGGCCTTGAAATGGAGGTGAGTACTGCCCTGTATAGTCGGCAATAACTAGCAGAATAAAATCCTTTACCCTTTTTTTACTTTATAAAAGACTAACAATTGAAAGCCCAATTGAAAACTTTTTCCCTTTTATAAAATGATTACTATGATAATTTTTGCCAAATCCACAAATTTGTTTCTTTTGGGTTTTTTTTTTTAACTGTTGGCATTGGAAATGTCCTTGCCAAAATCTTCAGCATCTTTCAGTGGAATTATATCTGGCTTCATATGCCACTTTAAAGAAAACCAATCAAGCCACATTATTGCTTAGGGCAACACCTGAATCTAATCATGGTTTGATGGCTGGGGTTGGCCATTGGAGATGGGCAGCATATAAATTCAAATAAATATGTCAAAGTTGCAACAAATGTGCTAAACATCTGATTGCATTGATGCCATATAGATACAAGGAAGTGTTCTCCCTTCTGTGCATTGCTTTATCCATTTTGACAGAAGATGGGATGTCAACCAGCTATGTATATTTTAAAAAAAATAACTCCTATAGATCAAATGAATAAATGACCTTGAGAACAAGCTGCATCCATACAGAATGCTATCTATCCTTTCTCAAAATCTCTATCAAAAGCTATAATTGTGAGAGTCCAAAACTTAGTTTTTGAAAGGAAGGTTAGGTATTGTATTTTATCAGCCAAACAGGCTGTTATGTTTTATGTGTTTTTTATTGTTAGCCGCCCAGAGTCCTTCGGGAGTGGGGTGGCTTATAAATTTTAAAAATAAAATAAAATAAAATAAAATAAATAAATAAGATTCAAAAATATGCTTTAAAGTACAAATAAGTAGGGATAGCAACAAACATTACAATACAGAATACTTCTTTTCAATGATATAATCAGCTACTAATGCTGCTTTTCAGGGTATTCCAGCCAACTCCTCTGCCAAATGTTCTTTTCCCCTTATGTGTACATTTACACAAACACACTGCACATTCTGGGGCCTTCAGGTATGGCCTGTCCTCATAGCACTACTGGTTTTGTTTGTTTTTGCATGTTTTGATTCCCAGAACATCTTAATTCTCCCTAATATTTCCAAGTGTTCCTATTGCCAGCACTCCCTGGCTAAATTTACTATTGGAAAAATCATTACTGCAATATATTTACTAATTATTAGACAAGGAGCCCCTGGAGGCAAGGATGGGTATAAATCTAACCAGTAAATAAATAAAGTGCTTGTGTAAATATTAAAAAGGAAAGAGTTTTTATATTTGCACATATTCAACTTCAGCTACTCAAGTAGGTACCGTATATCATATTTTCTTGACATGCATATGGAAATTGCTTGCCATTGCTTAGTGCGGGATTGGGGGTTTTTTAATGTCCCAGTCTAGCTTGCAGTCAAATGGTGGTTTTCCATGCAAGTACTAGCCAAATCCCTTCTTATGTAGCTTTTTCAAGATAGCATAGTTCAGCCAGACACCACTATCACTTGTAACTCTAGTTATATACATATGTAGGTTTATGTATGTTTGCATGCTAAAAATAACCTCAGAAACCCTCCCCCCTCATTTTTCCAACTGGTTCTTAATAAGTTTAAAAAAGAATAAAACAAGTCATGTTTATGTCAGTAGAATTTGAATATAATGATGTGTCTGTAGATGGGAAAGTTCACAAACCTGGGAACGGGCTCCAGAAAATATATTTTTATGAACATATTTTTACCATCCAAAAATAATGGTACTGTTATTAGCCATATATGGCATGGGGGCATGATATTAGAAGGATTGTCTTCCTCCCATTGTTTCTATGAATGGCATGCTCCAGGTCCTGTTGATCAAGAATTGTCATCTAGTGGGGCCCAAAAAGGTGTCTGCCCCCTGGAACTTCCTAAAATTCAAGGTTAGGCTGGTCCTGACTCACCTTTAGAAAGGCTTGGAGATCTGGCTGTGTTCCTGGGCATGATGATTGGTAGAAGAATCAAATCCTCACTGGTAATATAGAGCAGGGATGTCCAAACTTGGGAATTTTAAGACTTGTAGACTTCAACTCCCACAATTGCTGGCTGGAGAATTCTGGGAGTTGAAGTTCAGAAATCTTAAAATTGCCAAGGTTGGACACCTCTCATGCAGAATGTCTTTAGTAGCCATTTTGTGTTTACTATGTTTTGATATTTATTTTTTATATTGTATTGATACTATATTTTTAAATGTTTGTTAGCCACCAGAGTTATATTAATGAGATCGGTGGCCATATACATTTATTTAAATTAATAAACTGCAGTATTCGGTAACAGAGCAGCGCTTCTTATTGCTAGCAAGGTCTATGTCTCCTTAAATCTAGTTAAATAGGTGAACATTTTGACTCCTGCAGATAATGCAATGATGAGAAGCCATTGTCTGTTGAATTTCTGCTTGCCATAAGGTAGTAAAAGCACCAGAGCATCACGTAGAAAATAATGGCAATCCTGTCTATAAATAACCATCTATTTATTATCCACTATGTATTAAGCAAAGGAAAATAAATTATGAGTCACAATATAAGCTACATTTTTGCACACATCTTTACTTGAACATTTCATGAGGGGGGGGCAGGCAAGTAGGCAGGCAGCAGGCAGGCAGACAGACAGATATGGCTTCCATATGGTATTAAGGCTGGTATGAACAATATTGTCATTGAAAAGAAAGAGGAAAGATATATAAAACTTTCCTGTTTTCCTGTGAAATTTGCAAGACCTGACAATAAGGAAGTTATTTAAGGTTGTGAATAGGTTTCCAGCTTTATCTGAATTGGCTTTTAAACAAGACTCTTATCTTAGCAAAATGTCATATCCCTCCAATTTCTGTCTAATATGAAGCTATAGATTATTATACAACCAGAATATTTTTACCATCTGAGCAATATTATTCATGGGTTTATACTGTCTCCTTTAATGCTCACTTATTTGTTTTCTTATAACTTGACAGATTTTATTTTGATCTCAGCTACATTTCAATTTTTAGCAATCAATCTAATAATTGTATATTGAAGAGCAATGCAAAAACCCAATAGAGATGAATACACAACTGTTTCACAATTTTATTCTGTTGTTCAGTCACTTTTAAGTCTTTTCAGTTTTAATCTCTATGATTCATTCTAATTTATCATTGAGAAGGATTGTCATATATACTTTCTCTGATTCATGTCATCCCAGGTAATGTTATTCAAATGGTTTAAAACATCCAGCCAAATTGATGGCAGATCAGAAACATGGAAGGTACACATTTTTAGGAAATTGGATACAAAGCCCTAATGTAGGACATAAATCTAAATGGTTTGTTTTCTATATACAGGACTTGCTCCAATAAAATAAAATAATTTCATTGACTTTGGTAGGCTTCCATTAAACATATGCACCAAAAACTGAGCTCAGTCATATGTATAGCATGGATTGTGCAAAAGAAGAATGCCAAGAAGCAAAAATATACGTATACTATCGGTAAATGTATGTATTTCACCTTTATTCATTACACTTTTACACTTCATTGCACTTTACATCTTTATTTATTACACTATTCAAATATTGGAATAGCAGTATTCCAGTATTTGAGAGGTTGCCAGAAAGAGGAAGGGTTGCAGGACTTGGGTTTGGCTAGTCTAAAGAAAATAAGAAATAGGGGTGACAGGATAATAGTATTCCAGTTTTTGAGGGGATGCTACAAAGAAGAGGAGGTCAACTTATTTTCCAAAGCATCTGAAGGCAGGACAAGAAACAATGGATGGAAACTAATCAAGGAGAGAAGCAACCTGGAATTAAGGAGAAACTTCCTAACAGTGAGGACAATTAACCAGTGGAACAGCTTGCCATCAGCAGTTGTGGGTGCTTCATCACTGGAGGTTTTTAAGAAGAGACTGGACAGTCACTTGTCTGAAATGTATAGAATGTCCTGCTTGAGCAAGGGGTTGGACTAGAAGACCTCCAAGGTCCCTTCCAGCTCTATTCTGATTGATTGATTGATTGATTGACTTAGATGCTTGTTACAGAACCTAGCCTTTCAAGGTATCCAGCCTTTTATGTCCTTAGTCCCATTATATTCAACAAAGCTTATTTCATAATAGGGATGTTCAAAGATTTCATCTAATTTGAATCTGGCATTTCTTCAAATTTTTTAATCATATCTGCATAATAAACAGAATAATAAAAAGTGCACTAAAATACAAAATGGCATGACAGAATTTAGAATTTCAAACCTGGAGAAAAAGAATACCGTTTAAATGCGTAATTTTGAAACCAAACATTCAGTACACTTTTAAATACAAATTTGTGAGTATGTGCAGGGATGTGTTTAACAAGTTGACTCATTGAAGCAGCTGCACTTTTGTCTCATGCAGAAACCTAGAAAAAGATAGCATTGATTTAAAAGTTCTGCACATGTTCTAACATCTCTTCTTAACCAATTCTGAAACTGGAGAGGAGAGAGAAAGAGACAGAGACAGGAATGAAATGGAACAGAAGTTATTTTCCAGTGCATATAATTCAATAACAAATAAAGATTTGCTGTCCTTTTTTTTTTTTTTTTTTGATACCCCAGTTATCAGATGCCCTAAGGTAGCTTTACTCTGATAGAATGGACCTAAATAAAGCAGTGCAATTCTATATATATCTATATTCAAGTAAGTCCTTTAAAGTTTTTTATGTTTATTGCCAGCTTTTGTTGTACTCTAAAAGTACCCACAATCACAGTTTGCAATCTGTAGGTTGTGTAGCCATATAACTTGTATAAATAAATCAATGTCAAGATGCATTCATATCCTGCCATGTAATAAGAAAGGGGAATACTGTATGTACAAGCTGTACAGCAAAATGTATGTTCATAAAGCATCAGACAAATTATTTCTTCTCTATTCATCATCATAAACTCGAAAGTAAAGAGAGAATAAAATGTGCAAAAAAAGAAAAAAGGAAATATAGTGAAATAAAGAAAAAGGAACATATAAAGAAATGATTTCCATTCATCATCACAAGTTACGAATAAACACCTCTTTTTTTCATAAGGCAGCCCTTATCTACAAGGAAATCCTAAGGCATCACCTCCTCAATCCTGAGGTCAGCAAAAAGTCCATAAAGGGTTGACAGAATTTCATAAAAACATTTCTTTTTTAAAAAACTTGATCAAATAAACCAATATTTTTCAGAGGTAAAAGGAAGGAATATAAGATGAAATTAGCATTTTTAAAAGGCTCCAATGTAGTTAGGAGCTTGATGATTGATCTTTGGCGCTCAGAGCTGCATTCCTGTGGTCTCATCATGACAAGCAGCCATCCAGAGCACATATGGGCACTCTCCCATCTTCTCTTTGTCTGGAGTAGTTCCAAAGAATTTTATTCAGACTTTGCTGGGTCATCATCTCCACCCTGTCAAAGAAATGTTTAGCTTACCATGACTCCACTGGAAGTGCTATTGCTTTCTCTAGCTCTAAGGCAGTGGTTCTCAACCTTTCTAATGCCGCGACCCCATAATACAGTTCCCCATGTTGTGGTGACCCCCAACCACTTATATATCACCGGGTGCCAGGGGCGTGGCCAAAGAAAAGGGGGAAAAATGGCCGACAGCCTTGTTTGGCGACCCCCGTGAAATGGTCATTCGACCCCAAATGGGGTCCCGACCCACAGGTTGAGAACCACTGCTCTAAGGAAAGGTGTATTACTTCTATGATAATGTAGTTGAATCTTCATATCTTCTGAAGAGAAAATACAAGATGTTATTAGGTGAAAACAACTGAATAAGGCCATTTTCTACTTATTAAGAGATGATGTAACACAGTGTTATACAAGTCCATAAATGCCTTATTATTATCACTTAGTCCTAACTAAAAAATCACTGTTCAACTTCTTATCTTCCTGAGATTAATGAAGTTAACAGACACCTAATTTTAATTTCCTCCTACATCAGTTTGAAAGAACAAAGGTTAAGGGCTCATTCGCACAATTAAATTTGCTTGCCAAAAGTGGCTAATTAGTCTAGCAGCACAGTTGACTCTAGTCTGTCTCCAGCTAAAAATACAACGCTTACAGCACAGAGTTATACAAAATTAAGTAACAATTACCTCAATATGATCTTTTTTATGGCTAAATGATTATAATTCAAATCTTACGGTAAAATTCTGTATAGTTCAACCCAGATTTAAGTACTTGACTTACAATAATTCATTTAGTGACTGTTCAAAGTTGAAAAAAATGACTTATGTCTGATTTTCACAGATATGACCTTTCCAGTATCCCCATGATCATGTGATCAAAATTCAGATTGTTTGGAACTGGTTCATATTTATGACTGTAGCTATGTCCCAAGGTCATGTGATCACCTTTTGGGACCTTCTGACAAGCAAAGTCAATGGGAAAGCCAGATTCACTTAATAACTGGGTTACTAACTTATCAACTGCAGTGATTCAGTTAACAACCAAGGCAAGAAAGGTCATAAAATGGGCAAAATTCACTTAAAAATGTCTCACTTAACAACGGAAATTTTGGACTCAATTGTCATAAGCCGAGGACCACCTATAATACATACGCCAGATATACTCTAGTCTTCCACAGATACCCTGGGACCACAATTGCCAACCTTTTAGCTATTGGGCGTTAGGTATGAGAAGATTGGCATATTGCCAGATTATAATCCTGTACTCCATTTCATCAGACTAAATTAACTTCCTCCTGGATATACAGAATTGTATTTATTACCTCAAATATTGCTTCATTTCATTGCTAGCTACAAAGCAATTCTTGAAACAAACTTCTAACATGCTTAAAATTAGAATGTACAAAAATACCTCAATCTCAGTCTTCTGACAAAGGTCACATGTATTAACATATTTTTCTCATAAAGCAAGACAGATGTTTGAAATCTGAATATGGCAACAATTTTCCAGAGTAAAACACAGAGCTTCCCTTAAGATTTACTGAGATTAATTCTCATCAAGGTTCCACAATTATAGCTGACCTATAATCAGAGCATACAGGTTAATATGCTAAGATACTTAGATTGTCTGACCACGTTGACAACTTTCAGTGAATCTCGTTTACTGTTTTATTGTCACCACATTCTAGTTGCCATTCAGTGCTTCTGGTCATTTCGAAGGTCTCTATGGACCACAATATACATCCAGAAAATGAAATTTATCCTTGCCTTTGCTCCAGTTCAGCAAACACAGTATATCTTTATAGTCCATAGTAAATCTTTATAGTATGGTCTACATCACTACTACTAAGAGGAGCCTCCATGAGTTTGAAGCAATAGGCTCACCTGCTAAATGGAAGAATTTTGGTCTGATTTGGGAGGAATTGTTTCATTCCATACATTACAAGAATAGGCAAACAAGCAGTCCTGTAAAGATTGTGGTTCCCTAAACCTTTGGCAGGAGGGAGGCAAAAATCAAGATGGCAACTGAGACTGTTGCCCCACCCTTTTAAGTATGCAGAAGACTTGTCCAAGCTTGTATCTCACTGGTCTTATAGGTAGTCCTCAACTTAGAATCATTCATTTAGTGACTGTTCAAAGTTACAACGGCACTGAAAAAAGTAACTTATGGCCGTTTTTCACACAGCCTTTGCAGTATCGCCACAATCACATAATCAAAATTTGGACACTTGGCTACTGGCATGCATTTATGACAGTTGGAGTGCCCTGGGGTCATGTGATCACCTTTTGAGACCTTCTGACAAGCAAAGTCAATGGGGAAGCCAGATTCACTTAACAACCACATTACTAACTTAACAATGCTGGGAAAGATTGAGGGCAATAGAAGAATGGGACGACAGAAAGTGAGGTGGCTAGATGGAGTCACTGAAGCAGTAGGCGTGAACTTAAATGGACTCCAGAAGATGGTAGAAGAATGTTGTCCATGGGTTCGCGATGGGTCAGACACGACTTCGCAATTAACAACAACTAACTTAACAAGTGCATCAATTCACTTAACAACTGCGGCAAGAAAGATCATAAAATGGGGCAAAATTCACTTAAAAACTGCTTTGCTTAACAGAAATTTTGGGCTCACTTGTGGTTGTAACTTGGGGACTACCTATATTTTCTAAAGTCTGGCAATAATACCTGAAAGAATTTTAGACTAATTTTATGCTTCCATGAGTAGATACATTTGCTAAGAATTTTATTACTACTCTGGGTAGAGAACATAAGGCATATTGTGAAATCCAGTGCTGGCTTTCTTGAGAAGTAAACCTCATTATGTTTAATTAGACTTACTCCCAGCCAGGAAAACTCTTACAGGATTGTAGCCTTACATTATTTTTCACAGGTAATGCTATGAACACTGTTTTGTCTGTTAACCTTTCTTTTAACTGTTATGAATATGATTAATGTGGCATGCAGTGAGGGAAACAGTCAGTGTTTATACAAACGATAATCCTTAAAAATGCAGCTATTTAGGTTGAATAATTCAATGCCAAACTTTTTCCTGGTTTTGAATGAATGAGTGCAGACTTTAAAATATATTTTATTAGTCATTATGCAGCATTATTTTTCCCTGGATATGTTTACAAAAGATGTGGTTGTCCCATTTCTTTATATTTTATTTCAGTATAATCATTGTTCCAATAATACTGTTTTTATCTATTAAAGCAATTACATCTTACTTTTCTCCTTAATGTCTCGCCCACCCCTCCAAACATACTCATGTCCAATATTTTGCCATCCTATACAAGAATAGAGCGTGCTAGTTTGGTCTAGTGGTTAAAACACCAAACTGGAAAGCTGGAGACCACGAGTTCAAGTCCCACCTTAAGCATGAAAGCCAGCTGGGCAACTTTGAGCCAGTCACTCTCTCTCATCCCAAACCACCTCACAAGGTTATTGTTGTGGGTGAAATAGTAGGAAGAAGATGTGTTGGATATGCTCGAACCTTGAGTTATTTGTAAAAAAAAATATTAATAAAGGTGGTATACAAATGCAGAAATAAACATAGCAAGTGACAGAAATCTTAATCCTAAAAAGGTACATATTAAAACAAATTGTTCAAAATGCAATCATTGCTAGAGTTTTGGCATCACAATATTTATGTATTTGTAAAATATATTGGCCATGCATTTTACCACAGAGTAACTCTGGGTGGGTTACAACAGAGATCCCTAATCCCTGGTCCATGGGCCGGTACCGGGCCATGGCATGCCAGCAACAAGCAAAGCGCAGTGGGATGCAGGCAGCACACAAAACCACACCCCCTCCGGTCCACGGAAAAAACTCTCTTCACGTAACCAGTCCCCGGTGCCCAAAAGGTTGGAGACCTCTGGCTTACAATCTTAAAAAGATAAACAAACTATACAAAAACTATACAGAAATATCATACTGTGAAGATCCAAATATTGCAGCCCAATTAAAAGATGGGAAGGGTAGAAACAGCATGGAAGTGGGAGATTGGATCTCTTGTTAATCTATCAACCACCTTGCACTTGAGGTTCCCCATACATATGCTTTGTTTTTAAACCTTTTTTAAAAAAAAAAATCATGCTAAACCTTCAGCACAACTCTGTCGTATGAGCACTTAGGATAGGGCCGGGCTGTTTAAACTGTGAGTAAAAGACTAAAAAAAAAAAAACCCCCAATTTCTCTTCTTCCCTAAAGAACACAGTTTAAGAAATTGGCAATCCTGGTAAGAGTAGATCAGCAATGCCACGTAAAGGAAGTCTTTTGTCAGCACTTCCTCAT
Organism: Crotalus tigris; assembly: GCF_016545835.1. Taxonomy (NCBI): domain Eukaryota; kingdom Metazoa; phylum Chordata; class Lepidosauria; order Squamata; family Viperidae; genus Crotalus; species Crotalus tigris. Next base: position 413,971 of record NW_024100095.1, on the reverse strand, counting down.
ACATGTAATTTTTTTCTCTATAACCCTAAACTATTTTGACTTTGCTGTTTTAATATGATTCACACTTAGACATCCTGGAGGAAATAAGGTAAACACCCAAGCCCGTGACTGCCCTAAGAATGCATAGATCTGGTTGATGAAGAATCAAAAACAATAGCCAAACACAGTAACCACCAATTTGGCCTGCAGATTCCTGGTTGATTGCTAGAGGTTGCATGCATATTGATTATTGATGCCTCTGACAGTGCACACATATTTTCCCACATATATTAGGAAATGCACATAATGCCTTGCTATGCATAAGTGTCTCTTCATCAGGGTCAATGGCTATCATTTATACTGTATAATCAACAAGATGGTGCACTGCTGAGTGGACCGAGTCCTGTGACTTTCCTAGAAATTTAACAAATACTCCTTGTAATATGATAAATACAACAAATCTCACAGTCAATCCATTTTTTTAAAGTTTGATGCCTTTTACACCATCTAACCATTTGTGTAGCAGACAAAAGATTTTTCAAAAGCCTTAGGCAAGGGGCTGTAAAGAATTAAACTCACATATTAAATTCCCACCCAGCCACAATTTAAAACTCCACAGATTTACCTAAACCTTCATTTCAAATATACTAATATTCAAGCCTATAAATACTTACACTTAGGCTATCAGAAAGAACTACAGTAATGTTTGTGTCCTGTTAATGAATTATTTTCTGGTTAAATTGTATCTTACTTATATGGAATCCAATCACCTGCTACAATGTAAAAGTCACATGGGAAAAAACCCAGCTGAGTCGAATTAATAAAGGAGAACATGTACTCCAAAGCATGAACAGGAATTAATAACGATGACCATGTGCCCAAATAGAAATTGCAAGAGGGGTTAAGTTAAAAGAAATTAATGACTCATATGACTTTAGAGATTAAAGATTTTCAGGAATTGATTGTTTCTTTGCTTGCCTTTTTTAAAAAAACATAAATGTTAAAATATGCATTGACATAGGCTGAAATATTGTTTCATCTGTTGCTCAGAAGCAACTCTTCCATTACTATGTGGGCAAAGAGTGTTGTCCTCATCGGATTCTCCATAATAATTTGATCATAAAAAATGGAGACAGTAGTTGTAGTTGGGCAAGTAAAGACTGACTTTAGAGCAGAATTAGCTTTAGAGTGTGGTAGCTTAGGGGATTCTGGGAGTTGAAGTCCACACACCTTAAAGTTGCCAAAGGCAGCTTTAGAATATAAGACAATGCCAATTTGCAGCTTCACTAGAATAGCTTTCTTTGATACATTTAAGGTTGTTCATTGAGCTAAACCTAAGTGGATGTGAGTAGATTACCAGGGCTAGTACCCACAAAGATGAAATTTGTTAACCAGGAGCTCTGGTGGATGCGATGGTCAAAGTGCAGTTGCAGGCATAGTCTGGAGTTCAATCCTGAGGGAACTCAAGATTGACTCAGTCTTCCATCCTTCCAAGGTTGGTAAAATGAGGACTCAGATTGTTGGGGGCAATATGCAAATAATGGTTACCCTGTAAATCACCCAGAGAATGCTATAAACATTGAGGGGTGGTATATAAGTCTAAATGCTATTATCTCAGTAGTCCAGTATACCACAATTACTAAAAACAAAAAAATTAAATGAATGCTTTGTCTGTCTTTGAAACTGTGGATATGGGATCTACCAGTGCTGTGGCACAGAGTCAGCTAAGTTACAAACAAAAAGGAAAATTGGATGATTGGGTTCTGTATTTACAATAAGAAAGAAAGCAGATTGCATAGTGTGAATACATACTATGTGATGAAGGACTGCTCTTACTTGTCCTGATAAAAAAAGAATTGGAAATCCTGAGTTCTTAGGTTATAAAACGTTAGAAAGCATATGAAGAATGACTGCAGGACTTGGGTTTGACTAGTTCATGGGTATCAAACTCGCAACATCACATGATGTGTCATGACGTGACGTATCACAACTTTTTTCCCATTGTGGCAATGGGGTGGGTGCAGTTTTGGCGTGATGCATCTGGCCCATAGGACAGCAATTTGACACTCCTGGGCTAATCTAAAGCAAATAACAAATAGGGGTGACATGATAGCAGTATTCCAGTATTTGAGAGTCTGATACAAAGAAGAGGGGGTCAAATTATTCTCCAAAGCACCAGAGGGCAGGACAAGAAACAATGGTTGGAAACTAACCAAGGAGAGAAGCAATCTGGAATTAAGGAAAATATTCCTAACAGTGAGGACAATTAACCAGTGGAATACCTTGCCCTCGGAAATCGTGGGTGCACTGGAGGTTTTTAAGAAGAGACTGGACAGTCACTTGTCTGAAATGGTATAGGTTCTCCTGCTTGAGGGGGGGGGCTGGAGTAGAAGACCTCCAAGGTCCCTTCCAGTTCTATTCTATTCTATTCTATTTATTTATTTATTTATTTATTTATTTATGAGACTTATATATCGCTTTAAGTGCAAGCACTCTCTAAGCGGTGTACACCAGTAAGCAATGTATATATATTTTACATTGCCCCCAACAATCTGGGTCCTCTTTTTACCTACCTCGGAAGGATGGAAGGCTGAGTCAACCTTGAGCCGGTGAGATTTGAACCGCTGACCTGCTGAACACAGTCAGCTAAAGTGGCCTGCAGTACTGCACTCTAACTGCTGCGCCACCTCGGCTCTTATTATGTTCTATTCAAATCATTTACCAGGATGGGCAGCTATAGCAACTTTATGACATATGGACTGAACATATGGCTGGCTCAGGAATTCTGGGAGTTGAAGTCCACAGAGTGTAAAGTTACCATAGTGGCCCAATCCCTGATTTAAATCCCATGTGAAGCTGTGGCATCTCTACTCGAGGTGCAATCTTGATGACAGCCCAAATGATTTATCTTCCTTTTTGTATAGATTTTATTACAACTAAATCCTTTTCAAAAGTTATAGCTTACTTTTATTTCCACCTTTTTTGTCATTGTTGTTATTTATTTTGATTTATTGATTACTAGTTTTGGTTTGTCCCAAAGATGCTTTTTTCAAGAGGCAACTGGACTTTCTTGAACAGCTCTCTCTCAACAAAAGGGGAGGGATACAATCAGTGGTGGGATTCAAATATGTGAACAACTGGTTCTCTGTGTGGATGCTGCTTCTGGGAGTCCATTCTGGGCCTGGGCAAAAAAAAATTAGCTACCGGTTCTGGTGTGAACTGGCTGAATCCCACCACTGGATACAATATCATCTATCTCCAGTCTACAATATAGTCCTTTCAGTAGTTCCAAGAAGGCTTCACACCAATTTGCACTACTCAGGTGACCCTGATGACACAGATAAACCTCCAGGTGACCTCAATGACTCTCTAAGAGAATGCAAATGATCAGCTGCCTGCAAGGAGTATAAATCTTTCCATTCCCTGCCATCCTGTCAGAGCTAAAGAAGCTTCTTGGATGAGAAGCAAAATGTCTTCAAAGAAAAACAAGAAAGTCCAGTTGCCTCTTTAAAAAAAAGTATCTTTGGGACACTATGACCTGGATGACTGAGAATCTCTGTAGACATTTACTTTTGGTTTTTTTTTCCTTCTTATAGAAGTGTTTTTTTTTATCATAGTTGTCTTTAAGGCATTTTATATTTTGAGTACAGGTAGTCCTCAACTTACAACTTGTCAGTTTTTGAAGTTATCACAGGCTTTGGGGCTTTGGGGCTACTTTTGACCTGGATTGGAAGTTCTGACAGTTGCTTTCACACACACACCCAGTCACATGACCATACTTTATGATGGTTCTGCGGAAAACTGGCACTTGTTTCCAGTTTTTAGCAAAAATGCACCCATAATGAACCACTGAGTCATTTAACAACCATAGCATTTGCTTAACAACCACCATTAAAATGTCATAAAATTGGGTCAGTCACATGACCAGCTCATATTACAATTGTGATGGGTAGCCTTCGTTACAATTGTCAGGGACTACCTGTAACTTTTGGGGAATTGAAAAGTGAAATACTGTGTGGATTTTTAAAACAATTACTAAGATTATCATACCTAAGCAGTCAAAAATCCAGATGACCACTAGATGGTGGCAAACAGTTATATTTTTAATCTCTTTGCTGCCATCCAATGATACACTAAATATTTGCAGCCCAGGTATACAGAAATAGTATTATAATTATAGAATGTATATGCAACATGTATTCCAATAATGATTGGGATTTGCTTAAATAGATCTTTCAAATTACTCTGCTTGATTTAATTCAAGTCCATCCAACCTGATAAAAGATGTGCTTTTAAAGACCCATCTTGCAGATGGGAACCTGGTTGCTGATTCCCCCAGTGCTACTCAGGAATGTCAGGAGCATTCAGAATGTAAGATTGGTTCGCTGCCAACTTGCTTGATTTTTTAAAATACATTGGGTTATTTTGCAGTGGCCAATATTCTAAGGTGATAAAATGACCTCGACAGAACCAGTTAATGGCAAATGTCATTCATTCTTTGCTACTTTCATTGACCTTTCAAAACAGAAGTATTTAACTTGAAATTTTTAAACTTTAAAAATCAAACCCTGAAGAACACAGAGTCACAGAATATCATACCTACTGCATTTGTGAATTATTAGACACTTAAACATCTATATTCAACACTATCAATACTATCCTTTATTTACCCTTAAGGCGTTTGGCAGCTGTTAAATAGCTGTCTGTGGCAGTTTGGTAGAAACTATAATAATATATTATAAATCAATGAAAATGAAGTTTTTGCTGAGATAATCTGATGTAGATTTGCTAACATTTGTATGAAATTCAATTCTGCTTGATTACATCAGCATATGTTTCATTTCTCCTAGCACTATTGATTTAGAAGTTTCTTATCCATATGTCTAAATCATTTCAGTTATATCTTTGCAGGGCTCTTTGGAAATAACCTCAATCGTATGGAATTGTTTATTCAATTTACAGCCCTCTTATAATTTGGTTAGTCAACTAATGAAACCTGGGTTCATCCCAGAGTGAAAAAAGTGCTTTCCAAAAAAAATGTGTATCTTAAAATATAAAGATACAAACTACTGTTTGTCAGCATTTAAAGCTGCTTCCTTCTTTTCAACAGACTCTAAGAACATAAAAGCAAACTTTCAAGAATAGGAATAGCAGCAGCTTAAGATATGTTATCTTTCTCAATCCTGTCTCCTATAAACAGTCAAATGGGGTAAGCGCCATTTTTCCCAAACTCTTATGTGAGACAGACAGACAGACAGACAGACAGACAGACAATCAACCGGTTATACTGGAAAGATTTAAGTATCAGTTCTAAACATATTCACCCAAATGAGGTGATTGAGTCTATGAGATTTAACTCTATTATAAAATGTCATTATTTCATTAAGATTAGGCCCCAAGAAATATATTAGAAATTGCAGCCTAAAGTACACAAATACAGGTTGTCCTTGACTTACAACAGTTCATTTAGGGACTGTTTAAAGATACAATTGCATTGAAAAAAATGACCTAGGGCCATTTTTCTGACTTACAACGATTGCCGCATCCCCATAGTCCTGTGATCAAAATTCTGATGCTTGGCAACTGACTTGTATTTATGATGATTGCCATGCCCCAAGGTTTTGCTATCGCCCTTTGCTTCTTTCTGACAAATGAAATAAATGGGGAAGCCAGATTCACTTAACCATGTCACTAACTTAACAACTGCAATGATTCACTTAACAACTGTGGCAAGAAAGGTCGTAAAATGGAACAAAACTCACTTAACAATTGTCTCACTTAGCAACAGAAATTTTGAGCTCACTTGTGGTTGTAAGTTGAGGGCTACCTATAGTACATATACCAGATATACTACTACCTTTAGGAGTTGCTGCATGGACCACTATGGAGAAGTGGTCAAGATGGAAACCAGTGATCCCAAAGAAGAGTTGAAAATGTAAAGCAAAAAATCTACACAATTCCTCTCCTCAGAACAGTAGAACTACACAATATGCACACTTGTTAGCTGCCTTTTTAAAGTAATGTGTGGTTCATCCTTGAACTATAAACTGAACAATCCATGCATAAATTAGCACTAAGTATATATATGTACATATATATATATATATGCCAAGTTTGATTGGCACTTTTATTTAACATATAACTAAATTTCATCTAAACTCAAGGAAATCAGCTGAATGAATGAATAATGGCTTAGATGAGGATAAACAAAGTCGAGATGTTTCTAGTATGTTAAAAAGCAGGTCCGGAAGTTGGGATAATAGGGTCTACATTAATTTGCTGCTGGAAATTAAAGCAAAGGAAGTCAGACTGAAATGGTTTTGTGTAAGGCTCGAGTATCATCTGCCCTTGTAATAGCTGATCTTCAAAGCATTTAGAAGAGAAGTAAAATCAAGTCAACTTGCCGTTCATAACATAGGACCAAGCAGTTCCTCTCCTGAACATGCTCAATAAACTCGTTTTAACTGCTTTTATTAAAAAGTTGGCAGTTTAGACTGTCCCAAGAAGAAAGAAAGTGTTTGTAAGAAGCAGGAAAGCCTAATAATTATTCTGGATTGTTTCTAATTCGATTAGTGATGCCCTGGAAATATTTATATACTGTGGATTTTATAACTGAAAGATGTATGTAACTGATATTGTGTCAGTATGGCGTATTTTCAGAACTGTTGAACAATGTTTAAGACACTTGTATTTGAATTATATATAAGATTATAAAGTGCTCTCAGAAGAATTCTGGAAGTTTGAATTCACCAAAGAAAAAAGAAACTGAGCTAATTAAAGATTTGCTGAATAAGGACCTGATTCTGAGCCGATTTAAATATTGAGCCAGAAATAGGTGACTGTATCAGTATAATAGCTTGAAGAAGTTGGATAAATCATTTTCTCTGAGTTCTGCTCTGTATACAGGGTTTATCTAATACTAATTGCAATAGTGTTGGGTTTTTAATGTTTTTTTCAAGCTAAAGGGCATACTTCTGTAAACAACACAACTGATTTGCTGAAAACAATGAGAATCATTATATTACATATCTCTTGGTTATTCACTAATATAAACTTCTTTAATTTTGACATATTATTTTCTAGGCTTTGCACACTTCGAAAATTTAGGTTTGCCTTTTTATCACAATTATAAATAGATGTGCTTTTTCAATAACAAAGTAAGGTACGTTTATAAAAATACATACAGATTCAGATATGTCTATGCAGGCTTATAGGAGAATGAATACATGTGCAGATACTATAGTATACACATCACTGTGCTGTATGAACCCTCACAGAAGAAAAAATATTTGTATTTTCCCCATTATATCAATACTTGAATAAATCAGTGCAAAACACATATGATCCGATTATTATTGCAGGGAAAACTTGGAAAGATTAGTGTAAAAGAAAACAAAGTTGTTGGGAGTTGGAAGAGTATTCACAGGATAGTGACACCCACCTTCTCCAGTTACAATATGGGATGAAAATCATCTAGTTTTTTGTATTAATTGTTGCTGTCACAACTCTCAGAAAATGTACAAACTTTTTTTTTTTTAAAGGCTGGATGTGAGACATAGGTTTTGCAGAGCTACCAAACAGATAGAGGTAAGATATATAGATGGAGTAACGAGATATCCAGAAGTCCTCCAAGACCAAAAAGAGAACGAAATCTATCTCTGTGGCACAAGCAGCAATAGAAAAAGGGAACTTATCTTATTATGGGATTATAGAAGGCAAGGTTTATAGAGAAGGAAAGAAAGAAGAAATAAATCTTCTCCTGTACAGCAGCTGTAGTGAAACTTCACACTTTATGCTGATTTTTCAAACCAAGCCCCAACACAACTGACATGTGGAGGCCAGCACATGGAGGCCAGCAGTCTCCAGAGGAAGGGGTGGGTGGGTCGGTGGAAGGAATTAAACTGATGTAAACCATGTTGTGGCATTACACAACAAACCCCAACTCTGTTTTGTGGGCATCACAATGTCACGTCCATTCTCCAAGATTCAGAAGCAAAGTTTGAGGACCTCCATTGATGAAGGCTGAGGTTTGCTTCTTACAATAACCAAATGTGGGACAAGTTGATGCTGTAGTTGGAGGAACTCTGTATCATTATAAATATTGGAAATATAATAAATGGCTGGATTTCTAGAGAAAAGTCTAGCAATCTTTTTAATTTAGAACGACTTTTGCTGAAGCAATCATAATGATTGAGTACAGAGAAGAGCAACAAAGATGATTAGGGAACTGGAGGCTAAAACATATAAGGAATGGTTGCTGGAATTGGATATGTCTAGTTTAATGAAGAGAAGGATGAGGGGGGACATGATAGCAGTGTTCCAATAACTCAGGGGCTGCCACAAAGAAGAGGGAGTGAAGCTATTCTCCAAGGCGCCTGAAGGCAGGACGAGAAGCAACGGATGGAAACTGATCAAGGAGAGAAGCAACTTAGAACTAAGGAGAAACTTCCTGACAGTTAGAACAATTAACCAATGGAACAACCTGCCTCCAGAAGTGGTGAATGCTCCAACACTGGAAGTTTTTAAGAAGAAACTGGACAGCCATTTGTCTGAAATGGTGTAGGGTTCCTGCCTGAGCAGGGGGTTGGACTCAATGACCTTCAAGGTCCCTTCCAACTTATTATTATTATTATTATTATTATTATTTATTATTATTATTTATTATTATTATTATTATTATTATTATATATGGATCATCGCACAGTCAGCCAGATGTTCAGACTGGATTTGGCATTTTGTCTACCTATCGAGTCCTTACCCAGGACCTGGGATAGGCAGATGTGGATGTTTGATGGTATTACAGGTATCGTCGCAGGATGGAAGCAGTTCCTAATAAGGCCGCCTTTTGCAATTGACTAATAGCGAATTTGTCAATGCCAATGGTGTTCAAGTGGTGCTCCAGTTGTTTTGGGATTGCACCCAAGGAGCCTATTACTATTGGTACTACCCTTGCTTGCTTTTGCCACAGTCTTTCTATTTCTATTTGTAGGTCTTTGTATTTTGTTATCTTCTCCAGTTCTTTCTCTTCTATTCTGCTGTCTCCAGGCACTGCCACGTCCACTATCCAGACTTTTTTGTCTTTCTTATCGACAATTGTTAAGTCTGGGTGTTATGTTGCAGGTGCTTGTCTGTTTGAATTCTGAAGTCCCAGAGCAGTTTAATTTTATCATTTTCTATGACTTTCTCTATTTTATTATTATTATTATTATTATTATTATTATTATTATTATTATCTGAGCTACAATGTTGGACACTTATTCAGTTCCTCTTTTTGCTATTTATTGATGGATATGCTAAAAGAAGGCAGTTTGTGGAGGAACATCATAACTTCTGGGCGATCTGGAACTCAAAACATTTTCTACAATTGTCCTTCCTATGTTATTTGTCATGTGTTTCAAATTTGATTGAACTTCTACTTTGTCCAGAGAATTCTTTTTCTCCATGAAATTAGGTAAGAAAATGGCATCCTTTTTCCAGAGAATAAGTTGCACTAGATTGTTGCCGCCAAAACAACAAAGGGTCTTGGACCGTAAGGACTCTGTTGTTTTTAATGCATGCTATTTGTGGGTGATTTTCATCCATTCTTTCCAACCCACCACATTATTAGGAAGCATTATAATTGAAAAGCCAATTCTCGGTGCCTTTTTTAAAAAAGCCATTACAACAGTGTTTTCTGCCAGCCTCTTAATCTAGAGAACATTTTTGGTGTTGTTAGAACCAAATTAAATACACCACTCATTAATCCTGAATCTCAACATTATAACTCTTAGCCATTGCTCCACCTGTGATTATCATAGGGAAATAGTCACATTTAAAAGCATTTTTAAAAACCTGCTACATCAACCAGTGTATTACCTGCAAATTCAACAAGATGTTATATGTTACACAATGCAAATATCCAGGTTTTAACCAACAATGTACTGGAGAAAACACCAAACAGCTTTGCATTTCAGAACCCACAGCAAAATTTACTAAAAAAAAAACAAAGGGAATGAGGAAAACAGAAATTGTAGTAATGTGACAGAGAATTCCAATCCCATATTGTTTGGAGAATAAAAACTTCAAAGTGTCGTTTTAAAACTGCATGTACATAATTCTCTTTTATGTCAAAGGTTATATTGCCATAGTTATTCTTTACCTTCATTAATGTTCTTAAGATCCTTCGCTTATCAATTTTTTGGGGCTCAGAAGCTACTGTGCTCCTTGGTCTAATGGCTACTTACAGGCCTTACCTGGGATGGAAGTCCAAATATCTGATTAGAGCTAGAAATATGGGTTAGACAGCATCACCACCAGATGGATCCATAGCTGGCTGACCGGCCGTACTCAGTGTATGTTCCTCAATGGAACCGCATCCACATGGAGGGAAGTGTGTAGTGGGGTGCCCCAAGGCTCCGTTCTGGGCCCAGTGCTCTTCAACATCTTCACCAACGATTTGGACGAGGGGATAGATGGGGAGCTCATCAAATTTGCAGATGACACCAAGCTGGCAGGAAAAGCCAACACTCCAGAAGACAGGCTTAAGATACAGGAGGATCTGGACATACTTGAACACTGGGTACTATCTAACCAAATGAATTCAGTGGTGAAAACAGTAAGGTTCTACATTTAGGCAAGAAAAACCAACTATACAGGTATAGTATAGGGGGTACCTTGCTCAATAGTAGTAACTGTGAGAGAGATCTCGAAGTCCTAGTGGACAATCACTTATGAGCCAGCAGTGTGCTGCAGCTGCCCAAAAGGCCAACACAGTGCTAGGCTGCATTAACAAAGGGATAGAATCAAGATCACATGAAGTATTAATACCACTTTACAATGCCTTGGTAAGGCCACACTTGGAATACTGCATCCAGTTTTGGTCACCACGATAAAAAAAAGATGTTGAGACTCTAGAAAGAGTACAGAGAAGTGCAACAAAGATGATTAGGGGACTGAAGACTAAAGCATATAAGGAATGGCTGCTGGAATTGGATATGTCTAGTTTAATGAAGAGAAGGACGAGGGGGGACATGATAGCAGTGTTCCAATATCTCAGGGGCTGCCACAAAGAAGAGGGAGTCAAGCTATTTTCCAAAGTGCCTGAAGGCAGGACAAGAAGCAACAGATGGAAACTAATCAAGGAGAGAAGCAACCTAGAACTAAGGAGAAACCTCCTGACAGTTAGAACAATTAACCAGTGGAACAACCTGCCTCCAGAACTGGTGAATGCTCCAACACTGGAAGTTTTTAAGAAGAGACTGGACAGCCATTTGGTTGAAATGGCATAGGGTTTCCTGCCTGAGCAGGGGGCTGGACTAGATGACCTCCAGGGTCCCTTCCAACTTTATTGTTGTTGTTGTTGTTGTTGAATATTCATAGCATTCATTGTAGTAGAGAAAGCTCTAGAAACAGAAGACAGTTGTGATGGACTTTTTATACCATTAATGTGCTCTGCTTTGCAGCTTCATTCTTTTTTTCCTATCCCTAGTGTACTTTTCCTATAAATTTCTTTTATCTCACTTTTTCCCCTAGCTTTTAAAACTGAACAACTTGAAAATGGAAAACAGATAAGAATTATAGCACGTCAGAGCTGGAAGTTCCTTATAGATCACCTAATCCAACTTCCTGCTCGGTGTAAGAAATGTATGATGCAACTACAGTGACCTGACAGATGGCTATCCCCTTTCATGCTTAAACATCTGCAGTGGAGGAGAGCTCATAGTCTTCTGTAACAATCTGTTCCACTGCCAATTCTTTCCATTAGTCCCATTGCTTAGCTCTAAAATCTGCTTCTCCAAAATTCCTACCAATTGCCCAAGACCTGCTTTCTGATCTCAAAATGACTTTGTTAAAAAAAAAAATAGCCAGTTAGATATCTTAAAGCTATCATCAAGTCTCCCCTTAATCTTCATATTTTCCAGACTAAACAAACTTAGCTCTTCTGAGAATTCCTCCAGAAATCTGTTTTCCAGGGTCTGCACCATGCTTCCCCAAGTTGGTGTTTCCAGACATGTTAGATTACAATGCCAGCATGTCTGAAAGTACTAGACTGGGGAAGTCTACTAAACATCATTGTGGTTTCCTTCCTCCATATGGGACTGCATGCAGTCGTAAGCCTCTATTTTGCAAACCCTTGAGTTCCTTCTAACCATTTACAGAATTTAAGAGAAAAATGACTTGCTGCCAGATACATGAAAGTATCTGTGTAATCCTTAAAAGCATGGTTTTAAAAGCAAACAAATCTCTCTAATTCCCATAAACCTAATAGATGAAAAAAAAAAACAGACCACTACTAGATGGCAACAAACTAACTAAATGTGGCCATCTAAAGGTCAACCATATTTTTGCAAATGAAATATGTTGTCTCAAATGGAAGAAAACAAATAATCTAGTTCCTCAATGTGTGTGTAGTACGGGAGTGCCTACTTTGAATAGCTAGTCTAGTCTACCCAGTGCAATTTTTTAAAAACGTAAAAATAATTATTAGCCACCAAGTTCCTGCTCTACATCCTTCTAAAGGACTAGATGAATTGCAACAAGTGTGATTCCCTGGGAAGATTTCTCTTCATGAATGATATGATCAATTTTTTACCCCATCACCCTGCTAAACAACTAATTCCCATAACACTGTCTTATGTCCTGGGATGTCAAACCACCTAGTAGAGCTGTATTACTATTATTCTTCTCATCTTTCCTATTACCTATTTCATTATCTTTTTATAACTATAAGTTTGTTGTTCGTATCTTATGATTTATGTTGATTGCTTATTTAGTATCCTATGACTATCACTGAGTGTTGTATCTTATGATTTATGATGATTGTATTTTATGATTATGATCCTGATTTATCACTTGTTGCTTATACTGTATGTACACTGTGAGCTTATGCACCAGAGATAAATTCCTTGTGTGTCCATTCATACTTGGCCAATAAAGAATATTCTATTCTATTCTATTCTATTCTATTCTATTCTATTCTATTCTATTCTATTCTATTCTATTCTATTCTCAGGACCTTGGTTCTTGGTATTTTAGAGTTATAAGCAGTATAACTTCTTCTGCCTTTGAAATTCTGATGCAGATGAGACATCGACTTCTTGTTGTTTTATTTTGTAGATAACATCTGTTTGTTGACAGATATTGCCCTTTTTAAGAGAAAACCTCGTCAAAATAAAACTCCTGCATTCAAGAACTGGCCCTACACAAGTGTGTGCAACTTGTTGATAGCACGGCCACTGTAACTTCTTTCAGCCCATACACATTTCGCATTTTGATTGTCTGGTTACCAGCCTTTAAAGTTCAACCTGTCTTCCTTCACAAATGCATTTGTCAGTGTGATAAACTGAGCTGCAGCTGCATCTCTCTATAAAAAGTCTTTAGTTACAAAAATGCTTCTTTTATTTCAAAAGTTAGAGGAAGCTGAATCCTTTTTAGATTCCTGCCACCAACATCACACACGCAGACTATAAAGGTATTACAGGAAGGTTTTATTTTAAAAAAAAAGATAAAGAAATACAAGATTACTTTTAATTGATTTTTCTCCTAGGATGAAGTTTCAGTAATCTGTTGTTTTTTACATGTTAGTATAAAAGTAAGGTATGTAAGCGTGCCTTGAGTTAAGCTGAACTTCTCGTGATTTCACCAACATGTCTGTGCCTTTTACATGTATTTTAATGGCAACACATATTGAAATGGAACTTGTCACAGGTTTAAAAATGTGTTTGAAATCATCCCCCCTTTTGTTTATTCCTCAAAACTTTGGAAAACAGTCAACAATGGTTCAAAGAAGCCTGCAGAGAGCAAAAATTCCAGACTCTGATCACCCATAGACTATTTCAACTTCCTACTTTAGGAGCCTCTACCACATTCTGCCCACATTTCTCGAGGGTTTCTTGATTAGAGCTAGGTAGATAATGAGGAGTTTTTATGGGAACAACAGTTTAAATAGATCCAGCAGGTGTGTCCACAGTATATGGTGAAAAAAAGTCAAGGCAATAGCCATGACAGTGCAGTTGAAGCTCCGCCCATATTTTCATGTGCATTACAAATAGATATTTGGTTACACCACCACAGTCAAATCTTAACAGGTTTTTTTTTTCACCTGTGCATACTGTTGATTCCAGTAATTTTCTTTATCTCCTACTTGGGTTGATAAATGAATGGCATTACTTTTCTAGTTACATTTGCAATGTAACTCTGAATGAGTTACATTACAGTGCAGGAAATTCCTTCAACCTATAAAGCTGTACCACTACTACAAGCTGCAGAGAGCTTATGTTCCTATCTGAATCTCTAGATGCCTCTTCCTAATTTGATGTACTGCATTTGTCTTGAAGAACAGCAGTTATTGATTTTCATCAAAGTAAAGAAGAATTTTCACATAAGTAATATACATAATACATTTGTTCCTCTGTTATATAGTCAGTATTATGCTATACATTTTCCCCAAATTAATAAAATTAACAAAAAATGTAAGCTTTCAGAAACCACTCCAATTTTTGAGAAAAGCCTTAGGAGTCCATCCAGCTTTGTTGAGTCTGAAAGAAATAATATTAGTACCAAAAAATTAGGAGTTTACCACAATTTCAGTGTATGTAATTAAAATTATGAGTTTCATCCCAGCTATTGTTGTGTTTTATTTTTGTTTTTTTAATAACCTATAGCACTCAATGGAAGGAAAGAAAAGAGAGAATCAATAGCAAGGTGGATGGATTCAGTTACAATGTGATGGGTTTATACCATTAGAAGACCTGAAAGACCAAGTTAGGGACAGATTATCATGGAGAAAATCTGCCTATATGGTCCCCAAAGAGTCAATAATGACTTGATGGCACATAATCAATCAATAGCATTCAAGACAGAAGAAAATTGTAGAGACTCAGAACAAAGAAACACACACACACACACAGTCACACAAAACATATATACATTTCACACACACATACAATCACACAAAACATATATACATTTAAATGTGTGTGTGTGTGTGTGTGTGTGTGTATGAAAGAAATCTTAGTATGTATGTTACTACTACTAAGATTTCTTTCTTTAAATTGTTGTTCAGGTAAAAAAAGGATTCAATCTTAGACCTGAAATGTATTTAAATGTTAGCATTTCAGGCACCTGGAGTCAGAAATATCCAATATGCAGACATTGGATGAACATGGACATCATAATCTGACATGCAAGAGGTATTTTAAGTTTGTAAAGCCATCAATATCAGCATTGTGAATTAGGACCAGAAAGCTAGAGAAAACCTGTGCAGATGCAGTATTACTATTTTCTACATAATAGAGAAAAGCCGGTTTAAAATACATATGTATGCAATAGCTGAGATTTGTTTAGACAATAGGCTTATTGTCAGTAGATTTTGACTCCAAGGAACAACTGCTGCTCACCAATATATACAGAAAGCTTAAGATTTTGCAAGACAATGCCTGAAACAATGAGAAGCCAGCAGGATTCAATTCTTTCCTGGCATTTTTTAAAAAATATTGCTATGGCTTAGTCAAGTACTTCTAGGAAGGAAGGAAGGAAGGAAGGAAGGAAGGAAGGAAGGAAGGAAGGAAGGAAGGAAGGAAGGAAGGAAGGAAGGAAGGAAGGAAGGAAGGAAGATTGCAGATTGGAGGAATAAAAAATAATATCCCCCCCTTAAAACACTTTCTTCCCTATTTCATTGCTGCTTCTGCTAGCAAAATAATAAAACAAAAACTGGCGTTTTTTCCCCAATGTTCCATTACCAACAGGTTTCACATTTTAGCTGTCCAATGAAAAATTGTCATGACCAGTTATAGGAATGCTTCTACTTTAAAGGAATCCAGTCATCAACCTTTCTAGCCCTCAAAGACTTTTTCTCCACCTCTGTCTCATTCCCCTCCCCCTTACCCACCCTCCTCCTCCTATTCCTCACATTCACTTTCTTCCTTCAGCTGCCTCTTTCTCCTTTTTTCAATCTCTCTCATCTCGCCTTTCCATTGTTATTCACCCTGTTTATTGCTTCAAGCAGCCTTGGCATACTGGACATCATTGGGAACTACAAACGACAGGATGCAATAAGCTAGAGAATAGCAGTAATCTGAGGAAAGTTCTTCATTCACTCTTGCTCCTAACTCTCTGTCTTCTTATCCTACCTAGAAAATAAAAAAATCAATACCACCTCACAGGGCTTGATAAAACTGCTGGATGAGTACAGCAGGCATGCTGGATATAGTAAATTAAAGTGATCAAAATTTTCCAGTCGACTCTGCCTAGAGCCTACATAAACCAACAATTGGGTCTGCAGAATGTCTGTCATTCAAGAAGCTTTATTTTATCTGTGTCTTTGATTATCTTGAAAATGAACACATATGCTTTATACCTGTGTGCACGGGCATTTTTATGTGCGAGTGGAACAGATGCAGCAGCAGCTGTTGGCTTAGTTGTATACTCCTACGCATCTGCACCTCTCTGGTACCTATTTTGCAAATGCTGTATGTATATGCATACTAAAACACAGACAATTAATCATGGATCATTATATGGGCTTTAGAGCATTTAGGGATTTGTGGATTGCTGGTTGGGGCTTTGTTGTGTTTCCTTTTGTTTTGATGGTCAAGGTTTGTGGCACCATAAAGCTGACATCAAGCAAACTATTTAGTGCTTGAACAAGAGCCTGTACTCTGCAATAATTAATTCATTCTTTCAATTTAATCATGTGAAGTATTAATACCACTTTACAATGCCTTGGTAAGGCCACACTTGGAATACTGCATCCAGTTTTGGTCACCACGATGTAAAAAAGATATTGAGACTCTAAAAAGAGTACAGAGAAGAGCAACAAAGATGATTAGGGACTGGAAGCTAAAATATACAAGGAACAGTTGCTGGAATTGGGTATGTCTAGTTTAATGAAGAGAAGAACGAGGGGGGACATGACAGCAGTGTTCCAATATCTCGGGGGCTGCCACAAAGAAGAGGGAGTCAAGCTATTTTCCAAAGTGCCTGAAGGCAGGACAAGGAGCAATGGGTGGAAACTAACCAAAGAAAGAAGCAACCTAGAACTAAGAAGAAACTTCCTGACAGTTAGAACAATTAACCAGTGGAACAACCTTCCTCCAGAAGCGATGAATGCACCAACACTGGAAGTTTTTAAGAAGAAACTGGACAGCCATTTGTCCGAAATGGTATAGGGTTTCCTGCCTGAGCAGGGGGTTGGACTAGATGACCTCCAAGGTCCCTTCCAACTTTATCATCATCATCATCACCATCATCATCATCATCACCATCATCATTATTATTATTATTATTATTAGCCAAAAAGGAATCTGTCAGATCAGTAGACTAGATTTAGGAGAATTTTAGTACACCTGAGAAGTTTGTTTATTTAATTATTTTTCATGTTTCTAGACAGGCCATTTTCCTTAAGTTGTCTTTGTCTGTATATTATTTGTATCACATTGGAAAACAGTAAGAATAAATTCTGTCCTCACAAAGGAAGGATCTCTCTTTTGGAGACCACTGCTATTTTTTCCACATACTCTTAAACCAATTGAGTTGAGAAGTAAGTAGTGAAGTGGCCAGAGAATTTATGGAAGTTCAACGTCAGATTATTTAGAAAAATTCACAAGAAAGGATAATGAAAAGCTTTCTTTAAAAAATATATATTTAGGAAAAAGATGAGCATTCAGTGAGAATAATATTATTAAAAAAATAATAGTAATAATGGCTATAAACAAAACCTTCAATGACCGTGTTTAGATCAGAGTTCGTTTTGGAAAACTCACAGGACCATCCTGGAACAGATGGGTTGGCACAGTTCAGAGGAGGAATGAAATACTCCAAAGTTCCCCAAACAGCAGCTTTTACGCATCCTTATTCCAGCCATATTGATTAGTTGAGCACTTGTATATATCATCCATCTTCATTCATTTCATTGAGTTTTGTGATTTGTTAAGACTAAGAACTCCTCCACTTATGCAACTGCATAATTCAGGGACACTTTCTTTAGAAGTAGAAATATCCCCAAACGCTAAAACTATAATATTAAGAAATATTAAGGAAAAGAGAACTCCTTCTATGGTCTTCTGCCCTTTGTTTCATATGAACTGCTAATGCTGAAAAAGTAGTCCCCCAAAGGTTTTATTTTAATTACAATAGATAAAAAGTCACCTTAAACTCATTTTGCAAAATATTACAAACAGTGGAGTCAAAAGCCCGCATCCACTCATTACATTTTTTTATTGCAAGAGATTCAGCATTTTTTTAAAAAATATTTATTTATTTTTAATGCTTTGCATAATTTATTCTTGGGGGGGGGACCCAAAGTTTTGTATTTTTCTTCCCTAAATGTAATATCTTACATTTTTCTCTGTTTATGAACTTCTTGCTCCTCTCAATCCAATCTTCTAATCAGTCCAGATTAAGTTGCAATCTCATTCTTTTCTGCTAGATGTTGGGCCAGATCTCCCAGTCTGAGAAGCTGCCCAAAAATGCCATTATCCAGGTCATTAAGTACAAATATTGAATAATAGTGCTCTCAAGCAGATCCCTGAGGGACTCCATTGGTTATGTTCTCCAGTTTGATGTACAGCCCTTAATCCTGACTTTGTAAGTGTGATTAGCCAACCTATTGTGAACCTCCCTTGCTTTAGGGCCATCCAAACCATAGTTTTCCAGTGAGAATTCATATGGAAGTTTGCCCAAAACTTTGCTGATATTGAGATAAATTATATTCCCAACATTCACTCTGCCCATTAAATTAATTATCTTGTCAAAGGAGTCAAGATTTGTCTCACATGAGGCTGACTCCAACCAATTTCAGTATTGTCTTCAAGATATTTACAAACAGTCTGCTTTGTTATCTGTTCTACAGTATTGTCTTTCCAGGTATTGATGTGAGTCTAACTGGTTAATAATTACTGGGGTCCTTTTTTCCCCTTTCTTGAGAAGGGGGGCTACATTTGCTCTTCTCCCGGTCTTCTGGCACCTTCCCATTGTTCAGGATTTCTCAGAGTTAATAGACAGAGGTCTGAGGATGGTCTGAGGATTTGAAGGCATTCAAATTAGCTAGAAGATCATTTAGCACATCCTTAGTAACCTGTAAAATGCCCATTTATGCTCATTCCCCATCCTTGCTATACAAACCACCATTTCCTTTGAATGTAAAAACAGAGCCAAATACGAGTTCCTCTGTTTCCTCCTAGCAATCTGTTAAATAAGCAGTGAACCAACCGCCTGCTTTGTTTTCCTCTTGCTCTTGCAAAATTTTGGGGAAATCTCTCTAGCTAACCTTAGCTCACTCTCTGCTTTGCCTTCCTGACCTCATTCCTATGTTTCTGAGCTGAAGCTCTTATAGACTTCCTTGCTCATTAGCCCTTCCTTTTATTTCCATTAAGCACCCTTCTTTAGTCTCAGCTCCTTGTAAACTACTTATTCAACAACACTGGGTAGAAATCTCCTAGTTGTTGTTCTCTCATTGGCTTTGTCTGAGACTGTGCTGTTCTTAATTTCCTTTTCAAGAAAGCCATAACTCCTTTGCTTTTAAGTTTTTCTTCCCAAGGCATTTTATTATTACTTGGGGTTTATTAAAATTGACCTTTCAAAAATACAGCTTGTGCTTGACTTTTTTTTTTTAACGAAGCTCTTTGTTAAAATCAAGAATTCTAACAATGCACAGTCAAAGTTCCCATCATTATAATATCTCTTCTAAATCCAAGATAGCAAATCTAGTACCCACATCAACCTTGGAAGGAGAAAATTATTATCAGCACAAGTCAAGACTTAGTCTGACATTTTATGTTTAAGAGAATTTATCTTCCAACAGATTTCTAGGTACTTGGAATATCCCATCAAAACCTTTTTTTTCTTTTTTTTTTCTTTTTTTGAGGGAGGAAAGTGTGTGGGGGGGTGTCCTTTGGTTTTAATAAAACCTCATCTGCCTCTTCTAACTGGTAGAGACCTGTAAAGAAAGACTGGGAAGTATTGAAGTTCATTTATAAGATTATTCCAAGGAGGAACCTGAATTCTTCATCCAATCAGAACACAGGTAGTTTTGAAATTTTGCTAAAAAAAAAAAAGACATGGTTTGTAAATTATGATAATCATCAGGATGCCTTAGCTTAGCATGAGATAGTTAAAATGTATACAGGAAGGGGCTATATAGAGGATATATTGTAGGTTTCCAGTCCCTTATATCTTGCATCCTTCTTACCATTTTTCTCCCAATTTCCTCTTACTGATAAAATGGCCTGAATAGAAGCTGTAAATAAAGGCTTGAATAAAGCAAGATCCCAGTTCTGGGCAAAGCTATTCTCACATGCAAAGAGACAAAGGAACTAGATATGCATTCTCTTCGGAATTCTTGGTAGATATTAGGGAGAAATGGAGGTAAACAGAGGAGAAATGAGGATATGGGGAGGAAGAAGAACCAGAAGGCCAATTGAGTGGGAAATAAGAGGGATATTTCATGTACTTGATCTATGAGTTTGATGCTTTATATTACAATGATAAAGATATGATTTCCTAGACAGTTGTTAACATCTGCCTATCCCAGGTCTTTGGGAAAGACCTAATTGGTGGACATCTGGCTTATAATTTCTTATTTTGTTTTCATTTCTTTTTTTAATTATTATTATTATTATAGTTAGGGTCCTTAAAAGCTGCAGGTGGCCTTGCTTCTTTCAGTCTCTGATACATAATCTTGTCTTCTATACATTTTAGCATTTTCACATCTATAAGATAGGGTTTCCAGACATAGCAGTTATAATCTCAACATATCTGAATGGCATAAAATTGGGAAAGCTAGTCTAAGAAAATATTACTCACATTTATCTGAGGAAAAATATTTGGTTCCCTGTTACTTTTACCTACCTTTGAAAATTAAAGTCTTCCTTTGATTCAGTCTGTTTTATGCTCTTGTCTGATATTTTCAAGGGTTTTTAATCACAACACCAGCAGATTGATCAATGACAGATATGAGCAACAACTTTTGCATGCTAACAGAGCAGGATTTTTTATCTGTGATAATATTTCTCTCTTAAAAGGCCTCTGCACTGCTATGTATTAATTAAAATCTAAATACTAAATATTGATTGATGCGTTATCAGGCCATAGCAGTTGGGCCCTGCCACATTGATTTTTTGCTGTGATTTATTATCATATTTAAGAAAAATCATTTTGTGTGATTATAGGAGGAAATAGGCTTTAGTGAGAGTGTAATTCTTTTGTATCACTTTTGTTGGGTGGAGGACGGGCCAATTCCTCAATTGTAGCTAAGATTGCTGATATCCTTCATTGCTTCTTCTGTTCAGCCAGTGATGGCTTATGCTTTCAGTCTGCTTGGTCCTGTCATTAGGAATAATGGCCATTAGATTTACTTCTTTAATCACAACAAAGATTAACAGATGGTATGATCCTAACATCTTAAAATTATTTAGTTATTAGCAACATATACATGTTCCTAACATTTGATTTTCTTAATAAGCTAAGCCATAACTAAAGCTTCATCAGTTTTGGTCACTATCATAACTGCAATGTAATTAAAGCTGTGTGCATTTACATTGATGTGTTTGCATGTTGGAGTATGTGTGTATAATATAAGCATGGGAGGGAGGGAAGAAGGAAGGAAGGAAGGAAGGAATGAAGGAAGGAAGGAAGGAAGGAAGGAAGGAAGGAAGGAAGGAAGGAAGGAAGGAAGGAAGGTAAAAACAGAATCATAAACCCTATTGTCTAGGTAGATAGGTATTTTGTATATTTACATTTATTTATTTAGATTTTATTTCATTTATATAACTGTCCTCTCACTTTTACATGATTCTACGCAACCCCAAGTCTTAAGTTTGCATGCTAACCATCACAGAATATTAGATCCACTTGCTGCATAAATAATCTCTGTGTTACTACAAGACCTTATATTTAATTGTTTATCTTTGAAGTCAAAACTCATAGGATCAATAGATTATTTTCAAAAATAGACTTAATAAATGAAATAACAACTTGAGTAGAAACAATCAAACATAGCAATAGCGTCCCTTAGCCTCCCAAAGTTCATATTTTTATAGTCCTCTTTAGTAATTTTAAACTAATGGAAGCTCAACATAGGAGAAGAAGAATGGCCTAGCAAATTGTTCTTCTCTATCATCAAGAAGCTCTTGAATGTTGGTGTTGAAACTCAGATAGCAAAGGAAACAAACCAGATGGATTTATTACTGGCTGACCAACCACACTCAATGTGTAGTCCTAAATGGAACTTCATCTGCATGGAGGGAAGTGAGCAGTGAGGTACCCCAAGACTCTGTCTTAGGCCCAATTCTCTTCAATATATTCATCAATTATTTAGATGAGAGAATGGAAGGCGAAGTCATCAGATTTGCAGATGACATCAAGCTGGCCGGAATAGTCAACATTCCAGAAAATAGACTCAAGACACAAAAGGATCTCAGCAGACTGGAACACTGGGCCCTATTTAACAAAATGAAATTTAATGTTGAGAAAAGTAATATTCTAGATTAGGGGGGGGGAACCCAAATGTACAGATACAGAATAGGTGATATGTAGTGAATGGAGGAGGGCAATCCTATGCAAGTAATCAGAAGTAAATACTTTTAGCTTCCAAAGTATTCTGATCCTTATGTTTTGGAGACTGATACCTTGCAGTAGTATTGTAAGCATTCTTCAGTAGAGCAAATATGCTTACTGAGTAAGTGTTTAACATTTAAATCCAAGATTTAATGCATTACAAGGAAATTGCTTAACAATTGTGTTAAATTTTATATGCAGGTTATTTCTTGTCAATTTTAGTGATAAATCTGCAAGAAGAACTAAATAACAGTCATCAATGTGAAGCACAAGCATACAACAAAGGATCCATATCAGACAACATCCAAATATCATCTACATCTTATGAAAATAATATTTCAGCCTATTGTTACCAAGAAATATAGCACCAATGGGGCAAAAAACTGAATTATCTGGACTGGGAAGAAAAACAATTGGAACTTTGGGGCAGAACCTAAATGTATATTAGTGTGCTCATATGTTATCCCTTACAATCCCTGTTCTGTTTGTTCGTTGTGAAGGCATTGAGACGAGGCAGGAGTAACAGAGTCCTTCTTTATTCAATCTCCAACAGAACAATACAAAAATGGCATCGATTCCTTTTATACCCTTTTGCAGGGACAGCATCAACCAATCAATGCAATGGATACTCCCGCCTTGCACATGCGCAATAGGCTGGAGACAGCCTGTCTGGTCCCGGGCATCCACGTGGTGTGCCCGGGCCTCTCTGCAGCTTCCTGCACCTGCTGAGTCACTCAGCAGGCCCAGGACATAACAATCCCCATGAGACCTCCAAATCAAATCTGGAGTACAGGCTATGTAGGAAGCAGGAAAAAAGTCAAGTTCAGGGCACAAGAGGGGAGTCAGCCAAATAATGTTGGATTCTATTTCAGGACAGGTTAATTCAACCCAAACCTACAGATAGATTAGATATTGTGTATGTTCACCACAGTAGGGTGAACGTCTACTTACAGGTGCTTTCTATTATCTACCTTTTATCTATATATGAACTGATAATCTATGTTTGTTAAGTTGCAAGGTTTTAATTGTTTGTTGTGGTAAAAGGTCTCACATTAATGTTTTAATTTGAGGCAGGTCAAATTAAGCAATACAACAAGGTAGGGTTCTCAAATTGTGGGTCATACCCTCCAGGAGTTCAGAAGCAACTAAGAAAGGGGTCATAATTTTTTGCACTATCACAAGTCACTCCCTCTTTGTCTGTACAAGCCTGCAGTGGCAGGAACAAAGCCCAGCGTGAATTCTGAAGGAAGGCAAAACACATTGGACTAAACATCAGTCAAAGTCACTCACCAATCACAACACTTGTATTTATCTTATTGATTATTCGGTCTGAACCATGGGTGGAGATATCATAAATTTATTTAACACTTCTGTATATCATAGTATTGTAAAGTTTGAAATCCCCCGCAATAAGTCATAAGAAAATAATGTAACACATTAATGCAATCTCTTATAGGCCTTTCAGCTAAAGCAATGAGCAAATTTAAGTTGCAAGAAGATGTACACAGGGATTTTATACTGTACATTGCTCTCTGGAATTGTTGTATTTATTACACTTAATAGCTGCTTTAAAATGAGCAGAATGAACCGAAAAGAAGAAAAACAACAAGGACTTTAAAGGCTAACAAAACTACTCTATTTTTATCAGATGAAGCAAGGTTTACAATTCTTTATGCCATAATAAATTTGTTCTTCTTCCATTGTATTTTTTTTGCTGGGGGAGGGGTTTGAGGTACCAAATAAATACATCTCTCCTTCTGTAGTCCCCAAAGGTTTTTGGTACTAGATTTTGCTTTGCTCCTGGTTAGTCTATTAGATTATTAGAATATAATTTAGAATATAATTTAGAAACTCCTGGATACTACAGAATCTACCAACATTTGACTAAGAACTATCTTAGTCTATCTTAGGCTTTAAGAGCTACTATATATTAGGGTCAGCTGGCGGAAATCAGGAGACATGTCCTCTCTGCCATAGCCTCTGCCCCCTGGAATGTTCTCCCTTCAGATATCAGGATGATCTCAATCCTGTTGGTCTTTCGCAAGCCTGTGAAGACTTGGTTGTGTGCCCAGGCCTGAGATTCCAAGTGTGTTAAGGGCATTGTTTCCTGGCTGTATTAACATCCACAATAACTGTTTTATTTGGTTCCATTTATATTTATTTTGTACCTTTTGAATTATTTTAATAGTGTTAATAGTTTTATTTTTATGATGTATGCTGCCCAGAGTCACTTGTTGATCGAAATCAAATAAATAACTGGGATGCACAAGGATCATTCAGATCCTAGCTTTGATCCTAGCTTCTGGAGCCAGTCCTGATCTGCAAGGTTGCATTCTTGATCCATTCCTAGTGAACTGGCATTCTGGAAGATCCAACATTGGCAATCTTGACAGAGGAGATAATCTTTCCCAATTGTGAATGAATTGGTTGAATGAAGAAACAAATCATATGGAGATATGCAATAGGTTTGCCATCACAATAATACCTAAATTATTGATTAGAATTATGCCGGGAACTAAATTACGTTACAGTAACAGAACATTGTGAGAATTCTACCTGATTTTTATTGATGTATTTTATGTTAAATATCATGACGATTTGCACATTGGGTGAGAACTATCGGTATTCTCAATATATATTTAGATAGATTAACATTTGTCTGAGCCTAGATGTAGTAGACATTGAGGAAAAGGAATAAAAACATCTAACACATGCATTTGCTGGTAACTGTTTCAGTCTTTCACTTCCCATCACCACCCCCTCCTTAACCCTCCAGGCCAGGACTATTTTCCCACAGACCACTGTCTGTGTGCTCAGTCTGTTCCCTTGCTGGCCTAATTCTAACCCTGTGTCACTCATGGCAGTCAATCAGTAGTGTTACAAGGTCAGCTGAGACATGGATTTCTAATAAGATTAAAGCTCCTGAGTATGGTTTAGCCCTCTCCTTTTCGGAGGCAAAGGAGCTGCATTATTGCTGTGATCAAGATATTTGATTGTTTACATGTACGGACCTGCCTGCATTCCATAATAACTCCGGTGCTCCTTAGGAATCCATTTGTTTTTCTCCTATGGCATATTGAGCTAGTTCAAAAATGAATACAAAGATTGCTGCAGTTGTGGCGTTGACTTCTATATGATGAAGTCTGAGCTGTGTGATTTTAAATATACTTGCTTGAATTTGCATCAGTCTTTATATCATCTGTAGTCCCCAAATCAGCATTCTACTTTCAAGGATCCCGCCTGTCATTGCCCACTAGAATTTTCTTTTTAACTTTTTTCCAGACGTGACTCTACAACATTTTATAGCATTGTGGCACCACTTTCCGAATAATTAGCCCATGAAAAATTATCCCGTAATAAATTTGTTAGTCTCTAAATTGTCACAATAATCTTTGTTCTTAAGTCTGGATACTTTAAACATGCCAACAAAATGACACCACTACATATCAAAGTGACCCATATATTTATTACTCTGAAAGACTTAATGATGTTGTGAATTTTCATAGTTCCCACATGTGTTTCTTGCTTGATTCAGAATATGTGAGATGTTTAGCTTTTATTCTGTAAAAATAAGTAAACAAAATTTCAAAAGTATTTTTTTAAATGCATATTAAGGGAACCTCATGATTTGTCTGAGGCCATAAAGCTTCCTGCCATGATTGTCCACTCCTATTCAACATAACTAATGTAGTATAAATTAGAGTTCCCCAACCTTTCCAGCTTTGTGGACTGGCCGGGGGAGGGGGAGAGGGGATGGTTCTGCATGAATGGCGGACAAGTGCATGCGCATGCAACTCCATTTGTGTGAGCGGCGAGCACGTGCACCTACTGATCACACAAGTGGGGATGCATGTGCATGCCACTTCCACAGCCCGGTTCTGAAGGGCTCAAGGCCCCGGTATGGGCCGCGGCCCAGGGGTTGGGGACTCCTGATATAAATGATAGGTACATATTTAATAGGTGTGTTTATTCTTAACAAATTTATGGATTGTTGACTGCTGTGGGCATGTTTGACTGAGTTATTTCCAATTTACATCAACAACTCCAGTTTTGAAATTGACTTCAAAAGAAATCAACAAATGAGAGCCAGTTTGGTCTAGAGGTTAAGGCTGCCCTTGAAGAGCATTGAGAAGCTTCAGCTGACATAGAATGCAGCTGTGCACCCCAAGGATGGTACACATTACATATCTTGTCCACAAATTACACTAGCTGCCAGTTGAATTCTGGGTGCAAATCAAGGTGCTGTATTTTGCCTTTAAAGCCCTACGTGGCATGGGACAAGGTTATCTGAGGGACTTTTTTTCTGATTTCATCTACCCATCCCATCAATTGAGTAGGAGGGGTATGCTATGGAAGCTGTGTTCCTTGCCCTCTGGAACTTCATTCCCCCATGAGTTGAGGTTGGCCCCATCCTTGTTGGCCCCATCCTAGTCTGCCTTCAGAAGGCCCTTGAAACCAGTTTTTTTTTTCCACCAACCTTGAGGATCCCATCGTGAGCCTGCAAGTTGGTTATATGATGTTCTCCCAACCAATTCTTTGGTTTCTTATGCTTTTTATTTATCTTTGACTTTTATGGTTTTAATTATTATTACGTTTGCATGCTGCCAGGCTCGGGTTGTGCGAAATGGGTGGGTATATAAATCCATTAAATAAATAAAGATATATATTTTTGTGCACATTGTTTTCTTCTAATTTTTATTTTAAAAATTGCAATAAAATTTAAAACTTAAAAAAACAAGCCTGTCTGCCAGGAGGTGTCTTTTGTCTCTCTATCTACTCTTCTCAATCTAATCTTACAGGATTTTGAAGCAGTATAAAGCTGTGATCACAATGTCATTAAACATGGGCTGGTATTCAAAAGTACCAATAATTGCTCTATCGTACTATCCTCAGATGTCTGGGCAGAGAAGTGAGATCATCTGTTTCCAGTCTATATTATTAGAGAGTTGCTTAGGAAATAATAGACAAGGTACCTGACTGCAAAATCCCTTTAAGGTTTTAGAAATGAAATGCTCTGCGAACACATTAAAACCATCATCAATAAATAAAATTACAAAAATGTTTCCGAGTTCATCTTTTTTCAGTATTGAGGGGAGGAGGCTTAACTAGTCCCTATATGCACTAAAATACATATCCTTTCACACTTTGAACTGTGTTTCTTCTAACAGCCAGATCCCTGTGATGAAGAGGAGGAGAATTAGAGCCATATTAACTACATGGGCTTAAGTATTACTAACCAACCGTAGAATGTCTTATCTTTCTTAAAAACAAACATAATGTAGGTTGTTTTAGTGAAAAAACACACCAAAGAATGGCAGGTGAAGATGTCAGAGTTTGCAGAAATGGCAAAATTAACTTGTTCGATTAGGACAGAGGTGGGGCGATTAATTTTCCCAAAGAAACTGGGACTGTGAAGGTGCCTAGGCATTAAGGCTGTGAGGGTGCCTAGGCATTCACGCACAAACATATGTAAATTGAGCAAAATAATTGTGGTTAACTTCAAAATAAAACCAATCTACACAGCTAGACAAGGATAGCCAAAAGGCCAGATAGGGCCCAGGGGCCGTAAAATCCTCAGGTGTGGATTAAGAAGACAAGTGCATTTATTACAAAGTCTTTTATGGACTTTTTACTGAAAAGGAGAAAAAATGAATTGGTGACTTATGGATCTGATGGTTAGAAACGACAGAATATGAGAAGAGAATTATGATGTCATCGTAAAGAGAGATTATCAAAATTATCAAATGATCATTTGATTTGTTACTGCTGTAAAAAAGACCGTAAGCCACTACTTTATATTTTTTGCATTTTCTTTTTCTCTTTTTACTTTCTTTTTTTCATCTGCAGGTGGTCCTCAACTTATGACAGTTCATTATGACAGTTATAACAGCATTGAAAAAAATGATTTATGACCAGTTTTCACACGTACGATTGTTGCAGCATCTCCATGGTCACATGATCAGAATTTGAACACTTGGCAACTGAGTCATATTTATGACAGTTGCAATGTCCTTGGTCACATGATCTTCATTGTGTGACCTTCTGACAAGCAAAGCCAATGGGTAAGCCAGATTCACTTAGCAACTTTGTGACTAAAAATAGCAATAGCATTTAGATTTATATACCGTTTCACAGAGCTTTACAGCCCTCTCTAGGTGGTTTACAGTGTCAGCATATGGCCCTCAACAATCTGGGTCCTCATTTTAACAACCTCGGAAGGATGGACGGCTGAGACAACCTTGAGCCCGTGAGGATCAAACTCCTGGCAATCAGCAGAATTAGCCTGCAACCACTGTGCCACCATGACTAACTTAACAACAACTGCAGGGATTCACTTAACAACTGTGGCAAGAAAGGTCATCAAATGGAACAAGATTCACTTAATAAATGACTCACTTAGCAACAGAAATATTGGGCTCAGTTGAGGTTGTAAGTCAAGGACTACCTGTCCTCACTTTATATCTTTCTTTCCTCTTTCTTTTCTATAAAGTTACACTGTATGTTTATGTTTTATTATTGTAAAAAAAAATCTTTTAATTAAAAATTATTTTTAAAAAGATGAA
Organism: Crotalus tigris; assembly: GCF_016545835.1. NCBI lineage: Eukaryota > Metazoa > Chordata > Lepidosauria > Squamata > Viperidae > Crotalus > Crotalus tigris. Next base: position 384,896 of record NW_024100095.1, on the reverse strand, counting down.
AAATGTATCACACAGGAAAAAAATTAAGGAAAGAAAATGTTCAAAGAATGGCTTCTAAAACTGCAAAGTTACTAAGAAAAATGTGATAAAATCTACATTCTTAGAACCAGTACAGAAATGTCTGACTTTCCTTTGTAAGAATGATTGTAAACATGATAAGCCATGGTACAGATGCACTGAGCAATAAAAAGCAATAATATGCATTATACACAGGATATATAACACTTTTCCTACATTCTCCCCTCCTCTCAAAATCACACATAGCTGGCCATCTGCTAAAACATCTGAGACACAGCAAATCTACATTATTACTGCTGTCTATTCATTCATAGTTGTTGCCCACGTCTCAAAAAATAGATCTGCTTCTCCTTTTCATATCTTTCTGCCTTGCCTGTTAAAGCTGCACCGGATTACTTTTTCTTTCCCTTCCACTGTACTAAGCCACGGTTTCCAAATAAATTATTACACCATTCTTGGTTTGCAGCAATAGCGTGGCAGAATGGATAAACAATTCACATGGCTCAGCCTCCATTCTAAATCTTCATCAGACACTATTTCTGCAGTGGCCGCTCTTTTATCTTGAATATGTCATTCCTAATTTCTAGTTTCGGGTTCTTTTATAGTGATTCAAACTGCAGTGTATGTGGCCGTGAAAAACTGGCAATGCATAATGTTAACTATACTATGGGTGAGATATGTGTAAGAAAGCTATAGAATGAGAAATCTGGCCATTTATCCACAAATGGAGCAAACTCTATTGCCCGTGAAAAGTGCTGAAAATGTGTTTGTGTGGCGATGCTTTGTGAGGCCGTTGTAATGTCTGCTTGATACTTACTAATTCATCATAATTACACAGAGATTCTCCAGGCCACTACTATACATTCCTGATGGCAATTCGTGTCAAAAGGCCAACTCTTCATCTAGTTAAACTAAACTGCATGCAAATCATGTCTTGTAATGTGTCATGTAAGCACCATGATGATGTTAACAATTACTTACATGATATACAACTATCTGGTGTGTGGGGAGGGGGGAATTCAGTATTCTCCACAGAAGATCTGTAGTATTTGCACCAGATATTAGAATCCAGGCCATTAGACTTAATGCTTGATCCAAAGTGGTGATTCAGATTTCAAAAAGGCCATAAGTTCAGGTGAAGGGAAAGTGTTTAAATTTGCACTTCAAGTTTTAATTTTTAATAAAATATATAATAAGAAAGAGCCACCTGCTAGCTGCTTCTTTGTTTTGCAGAGTGGGATGAAAATACTTAGATTTTATATATATATATCTATGAATGAATCTTACAAAGTTTCAACTGTGTATTTGACCTTCCCTAGAAAAAGATTCTCATTTCATTCCTGGCCCCAGTGGAATGTCAGTCCAAACTTTATACAAAGACGGTTGCCGAATTTTACTATTTTCATCAGAATAACAAGAGCAGTATTACAGCATCACACTATCAGTCCCAATCCTTGGGGGGGGGGAAGGGGAAAGGGGTTTCCATCATCATGATGCATGTTGAAGAAGGAATGTTCCCTTTTGCACCCATCATAGACACTGCTGACAAGGTACGTTAGCAACACTTGCATTTTCTGAGCAGGACTTAAATGTGTCAGATGCTGGCATTACTCTATGTAAATTAGGAAAAGCAGAACAAGCTTTTCCTTAGCAAAATGAGATATAATACCACAGAAAGTCTAGGTCACAGAAAAATAGATGGCACAAAGAAAGTTGTAATTGCCACTCCTGTTTTCTTCAAAGCAATATGTGTATAAACCAGCTTCTGAACTGGTTTATCACCCCATCACCTATTATTACAAGCTTAAACCACCCTTAGAATCGACAATGAAGGTACTGAAATGGTGGATAGCTTCTGCTTCTTCAGACCAACTATCAACAGTAAAGGAACAAGCCATCAAGAAATATTTTACAGACTGGCAAATGGTTGAGCAGCCATGAAAGCCTTGAAAAAGATATTCATATTCAAATATCGTGAATTGTCTCTATCTACAAAGATTGGAATTGTGCAAACAGTGGTATTCCCTGTGACACTCTATGAAAGAGGAAATTGGACTTGAAGAAGCCAGATTGAAAGAGCATTGAGATTTTTGGAGAAGACTCCAAAGAATATTGTGAACAGCCAAGAAAACAAACAAATTTATCATTGAACAAATTAATTAAAGTTCTCACTCCAGGCACAAATAACTGTGCTCAGAATTTCCTACTTCAAACACATTGTGCTAAGACATGAATCCCTAGGGAAGGTTATAAAGCTGGGAAGGGTGAAAAGAAAGAGACAAGGACAACCAACAGCAAGAAGGATACGCTCAGTTGCAACGGTAATAACTGAATCTTTGGAAGACCTGAATGAACAGGTTAGGGACATATCATCATGGGGGGGAAAATCTATGTGGTCACTAAGAGTCAGCATTGACTCAATGGCACATAATTTTAAAAGCTCAAGTATTGGTCTAGAAGTTCATGGAAGTACTTTGGGCCCAACCCATTCTTTCAACCCAATCTACCTCATGGGGTGTTGTTATGGGTGAAAATAGGATGACGCACTGCTACATGCTAGTCTAAACTCCTGAATAAAGCTGCAAATGTGTCATACATACATACAGGTACATGCATACATACATACATACATACATACAATACTGCAGGCCACTTTAGCTGACTGTGTTCAGCAGGTCAGCGGTTCAAATCTCACCGGCTCAAGATTGACTCAGCCTTCCATCCTTCCGGGGTAGGTACGATGAGGACCCAGATTGTTGGGGGCAATGTAAATATATATATATACATTGCTTACTGGTGTACACCACTTAGAAAGTGCTTGCACTTAAAGCGGTATATAAGTTTCATAAATAAAATAAATAAATAAATAATACAATGAATATATAAGAATGCATACCAGACTTTTTGTGCTTGAGTGCCCAGTTGTATTGCTAGGACCAGCAGAGAAATATAATATTCCATTAGCACAATAAAGAGCTTCGGTAAGACTCATTGCTGGTCATAAACTGAATGCTGAGAAAATGAATGAAGCCCAAAGTCACATAAGCCTTGCCATCCCAACCTATTCTAACAGGCAGAAGGTTTAAGTGAGACTCGTTGACAGAGAGCCCATCACGCCACTATTTCTCCCATTACCCTGGATCCTGCAGATATGAAAATGAAGCACAACATTGTATACGTGTAACAAATTCAGAAAATGAATCAAATTATTCTCTGCCTAGCATGACTTTGCAGTTGCTAATGCATTTATCCAGGGGCGCAACGGCTGAGCAGTTAAAAACATTGAGCTTGTCAACAGGAAATCTGACAGTCCGGGTTCAAAACCCAAGTACCAAGTGACAGGATGAGCAATGAGCTCCCATTACTTGGCCCTGCTCCTGATCATGTAGCATTTTGAAAGCACGCAAATGTGAGTAGAAAAATATGTACCACTATGGTGGGAAAGTAACAGCGTTCCATATACCTTGAGCAGTGGTGGGATTCAAATATGTGAACAACCAGTTCTCTGTGTGGATGCTGCTTCTGGAACTCCATTCTGGGTCTGGGCAACAAAAAATTAGCTACCGGTTCTTCCGAAGTGGTGCGAATCAGCTGAATCCCACCACTGACCTCCGGGTATAATCATGTTGGCCACATGACCACGGAAGCATTTTCAGATAATGCTGGCTCCCTCATCTAAGAAACAGAGATGAGCACTGCCCCCTAGTGTCGGACACAGCTGGACATGGAAACCTTTACCTTTACTTTAATGCATTTGTCCATAGTTCTCAGACTAAAATAGGTTCTCACGTTTTCCTGAAGGCCCCAAAGAGGAGAAAGTATTAAATTCCCACACTTTGGAATTGCTCTAATTCTGATCATTATTACACTCACAGCCTACTTATTGCATGGTAGAGGTTTTTTTAAAAAAAAATTAAATGTCAAGGACTTAACATTAAGTATGAAGGTTACCTGATTTAAGCATAATGACTAGGTCTAATTTAAATATAATGCTGCCTAGTTTCATGTGGAAATATTCAATATATTCAGTGTCACTTGAATATTCATGCAGGATGGCCTCCTAGCATCAGGAAATAGATACCTAATCCTATGCATATCATAATAATATTAAAGGATTCAAATTGTGAAGTACTCTACATTAACAGTTGCAACTATTCTCTTCTTTTTGAAATTAAAAAAAGTAGTGCATAATACACTTTCTTTCCTGTGGCACTTTTTCCATCCACAGGACATAGTAAAAAAAAAAAAAAAAGGCAAGATGAAGGGCACGGCAATGGGATAGAACCTCCACTCCTTTTATATGCTATTGTGGCTACCATCTTGATATTTTACCACACTCTATTGGCAATTCTGAATATGATGTTCAAGGGACATAGTAAAGAGCAGAAAAGAAGGAGGAAACTTTGTTGACATGCATCTCTGATCTCTTTTTTCCCAAGCGGTCACATTTGCAACTAGATATTAGACACCCATTTTTTTTCTCCAGAACGTTACATCCATTTGGTGCACTACCAAAATGGTACTTTCCTATTTTCCAAGATGATAATTCTAGATTAAGGCGAATCCTATCACAAAATAAACTAACAGTGAGGTTGCCTTGATCAAACTGAAGCTTGCTCTGGAGGTTTTACAAATTAAATGACGCAAACAGATCAAAGTATATTTGTTCCCATAAGGCATATTATAGAGATATTATTAGCAAATTTTGCCATCATGTAAATACAGGCTCGATGACATACAGATTATTTTTAAAATGCTTAAGGGCAGGAAAAGATTTTGATAGATTAGTCTAAAAGCATTTTTTTTCTTTACAAGAAGAACAATATATTACACTGAGCACCATAGTTTTTCCTTTTTCTCCACATAGCAGAATGTCCCCTTTTCTAATAACGCATATTTTCAGTAATTATCCACCGTTCCATAACAATGATTGGAAATTCTACTTAGTGAAATACTTTTTAGGTAACACTGTTTAATCAAAATCAAAGTATACTTTGTTTGTTTAAAGCACTTACATGGTCACCCAACTTGAACAATTAGATTCTGTGCAATGTATAAAAAACTAATAACAAAAATGCCCAAAACAAAATAATAATGCCAACTAAAAAATCAATGTAACAGTTAATTGGAAATCAGGCCCTCAAATTTAGTATATGTCACCATATAGGAATTTGACACGCTCTGATCCAAATGCCCAAGGAAACAGCCAATTTTTCTCTGCCTTTCTAAAGATAGAAACTCAGTTCTCTGCTAAGTCAGAGCCAGGCACATATCAGGGAGAAAATCCTTCCATATAAAAGTTACACCATCTGAATCCCTAGGATTACATCATTTCAAAAAAGGTCTGGTATTTTATTTTTCTCATTTGGATCAGAATTCACTAGATCAATCATCTATCGGAATGTAAGAGCCGTGATGGCACAGTGGTTAGAATACAGTATTGCAGGCTAACTCTGCCCACAGTGTGGAGTTTGATCCTGATGGGATCAAGATTGACTCACTCTTTCACCCTTCCAAGGTCAGTAAAATGAGTACCCAGATCATTGGGGGCAATATGCAAATAATGCTGACATTGTAAACACTCAGAGAATGTTGTAAAGCACTAAGGCAGGGATTCTCAACCTTGGCAACTTTAAGACTTGTGGACTTCAACACCCTGGGAGTTGAAGTCCACAAGTCTTAAAGTTGCCAAGGTTGAGAACCCCTGCACTAAGGAGTGGTAAATGCTACTATTGCTAATAGTGTAGTATATTATAAAGATAGTATAATACCTTGTTAAATATTCAGTGCTATGTTGGCTATAACTTGTTGTTGTTGTTGTTGTTGTTAATTGCGAAGTCGTGTCTGACCCATCGCGACCCCATGGACAATGTTCCTCCAGGTCTTCCTGTCCTCTACCATCTTCTGGAGTCCATTTAAGTTCACACCTACTGCTTCAGTGACTCCATCCAGCCATCTCATTCTCTGTCGTCCCCTTCTTCTATTGCCCTCAATCTTTCCCAGTATTAGGCCGTTCTCCAGTGAGTCCTTCCTTCTCATTAGGTGGCTATAACTTATTCAAGATCAAATTTCTCTTCCATTATGGCATTGGTGGCATTAGAAGCTTCCTCCCTCCACACATTTTTTTAAGAATCCTAAATCAGGGTAATTTTACTTGGAGGAAGGAGAAATCCCCCCACCATCCTATGGGCTCTATACAGTATATCCAGTTAAAGTTATCTCCAAGCTATTTACACCATAGAAGAAGAGAATTACACATACTTCTGGCATATACTTAGTTTAACTATCTATTCCGTTTTCTGCTTTGGGAGAAAATCTTCCGATAAAGGAGAATATTCGTAGCTCAGGGTTGAAATGTGGGGTCCTTGGTGCTCTTTGAGCTTAGTTGTTTTCTTGTAAACATTTCTTTACCCAAACTAGGTAACATCATCAGTTCTGGTAAGGAATGGGGCTTGTTCTCAATTTATATTCCAACCACTAGAATATAAATTGAAAACAAACCCCCATTCCTTACCAGCACTGATGATGTTACCTAGTTTGGATAATGAAAATTTGCAAGAAAACAACCAATCTCAGAAAGAGAGTACTCAGAAAATCTTCTTCAATGTTTGTTGGGGTTTTTTTTTTAGAAGGGAAAATGAAAAGGGGTCTGGCATTCATCCCACAACATTCTATTGTTCTTTTTGTAATAAATTGCTAGGCTCACCACCGTAAAATGTAGTCATATCTTTCTTTAGCTCTGGCAGGTGCTAATGGTCAGATGGAAACGCCCTTCTGTTGTTCTGTTCCTTAAGCATTTTTACTTTCCTCAGGAACATTTGGCCTCCTTATTTGCTTGTGTGTAGTAAGTGTTTGGAGCTCACACATGGTATTGGCCATAAAACTCAGCATGCATGCATAATGAAGAGATAGTCGTGTGACAAAGATTGTAAGAACTACTGTTAAGGAAGACTGTTCAACAGATGAATAAATTAAAATTCATCCCAAATGATGTTGCAATCATAAAGGAAAACAAAAATGAGGAAATGTCTTTTACATATAGTTAGTTTTCACTAAGATTAGCAATGTTATATTTTACTGCTGCCAATGAGAAGAGGCAGTTATGGGATTATCTGCCTCAGGTTTTATTACAGCTACTTTATATCATGACTAGGAAAGAATGACAGGATGCCCTTGGCTGCCACCAGTTTGAAAACAACATTTCTTGCATACACCAACGCAGAATGATATGTTGTAAATGTATATAACGGTGCAAAACCTCAAGTAGTACTTCATTCTAGTATTTTCTCTCCATCTATATTTGTGTTCTTTATTCTTCCAGAAGAGAAATACTAAAACTGTTCAACATTTCATGAGTAATTTCACAGGGTTTGCCCATGTAGTCCATCACAACTCTTTAAAGCAGCTATGTCTTTTTTTTTAGATCATGTGACTCTCAGTCCTCTGCTTTAAAGGTGTGCTATTTCCCTCCACCAATAGGCTCAAAAAATGTAAACATTGCTTGGATCTGAAGCACAATAGGCTCAAAAAATGTAAACATTGCTTGGATCTGAAGCACAATATTGTCACAACACTGTCAACTTCATCTGATTGATAAAACTGGAAAAGCTGGCTGAGGGGAAAAGATTATCCATGAAGTGACTGTCTTGTACAGTGCACACTCACACTCCCAGGGAAGAAACTGTGAACTGAAGATGGCTCTGCTAAAAGTGGAGTTGCCGACCATGATGGAATAAAGACTGACAAGTAAATTGTGACTGTGAGATTGCCCAGCAGGTTTAGAGCTCTGGGAATAACCATCTTGCTCAAATCAAAGTCGATACCTTTAAAAAGACACTGGGTTCACACACTTCCTTTTCTCATCACTTGTTAACTGCTTTTCAGCTATTATGAACCTTTAGATTGACAAGTCTGAAAACATTGGGTGAGTTTCCTTCAATCCCTAGTGAAAAAAGTTTCTCATACAAATTGAAAGGCTTAAAAATTCTTTGAATAAACAGCAAAAGGGTGATTAGAACATTGATTTTGAAAAGTTACAAATGGACTAAGGGTTCCTGTGAATTTGAAATAAGATCTTGGAATTAATTATAAAAGTTGTTACTGTGGGGAAAATGCTTTTATTTTGAATTTGTTAAAAATCATGATAGGATGGAACTTTGAAATTGGGACACTAGAGGGAACTAGAAGGAACTAAAGATTACAATGAATCTTAGTGGAGGAAAGACACTTTGACTTACTAATATAGAATGGAACAAAATATTTTAACACTGGACATACTGATGAATAGTTTTGAACAATAGATCCAGAGGCTAATTTTAAGAGTGTCTGCCTCTATAGAGAGAATGTTCTTAAAAGATGATATGACCTGAAAGTTGATTTAAAAATGATATCCTACAAGAATGTTATGAAAAAATAATGTTATACTTTAGATATAAGAGAAATCAGCTGATATATTAATAATTAAAAGGGATATATTATTAACAAACCAAGACAGTGACCTGGATAATCTTCCTATAATGGATTTACCAAAGAGACTTGTTAAAGCTTTGAAGAATTTTATGAGAAGGGACAAAGAAAAAAATGAAAAGAAATCAATTTTTAGAACATTATTTGAAGGGACTGAAGTTCAGGATAGTTAAAAGTAAAAGGAAGAAATATAAAGTTGGTTTACTTGATCAAGGTTAATATAGATATGTTGTTATCTCTTGTAACCCTGAATGGACTTTTGCTGATCAGGACAAATGATAAGGTTTTAAGAATTTATTTATAGATAGGAAATGGAATAAGGGACATTGGAAGAAGAGATCATTTGCTTTATTTTAAGAAAAGGTGATAAGTTATTAAAATTGTTTATACTCGTGGTGATAAAGGGGGAAGTAATTTATTTATATATATATATATTTCCTTTACTATATTTTTATTTTTTCTGCACCTTTATAGTGTTTTTTCATTTTTAGTTTGTATTAGTTTTTTATCATTAGTTTTTTATCAGTTGAAATTTTTAACAAAAATTCCTGTTTAAAAAAAAAAGAACAATGCATCTTCAGATTGTACAGACAAACATTAAACCACTTCAAATATATACCTTGATTTTATTTTGTTGTACCAACCAGAGGGCAGATAATGATGGACACAACAAGCAGCAAAAATAATGGATATCCCAGATTTCATGAATCACTCTAATGCAGTGGTGGGATTCGGCCAGTTCGCACCAATTCGGCAGAACCGGTAGCTAATTTTTTGTTGCCCAGGCCCAGAATCGACTTCAAGAAGTGGCATCCACACAGAGAATTGGCTGTTCACATATTTGAATCCCACCACTGCTCTAATGCCACATATAGCCAGTATAGATTTGCTGTCATAAATTAAATAATTAAAGTCAGAGCTTGAAACTCCTATTTCACTTGCTGGGTTATAAAATTTAGATGCTGCTATTGTGTGAATGTGTGAACTTGGGATGGAGAGTCTGTATTATTATGTCCTGTGGCTCCAATCTATTTCTAGTAATACTAGCTGCCCAATAGAAGTAAGCCCAAATAGGTGCACTTTTTTCCAACCATACAACATCATATATCTTCCTTGGATTCAACCCATCATCTGCGCATACAGATCCATCATATGTCTGTGAAAAACATGTGAGATTTAGGTACAAACTGAATTGCACTGTAGCATTAAGAATGGAGTGAGAGCAAAATGAAAATGCTGCCAAGAACATATAGAACTCTATGGCCAACTTAAAGTGCATACATAATTTTCTTCACAATAATTAACTGCTTTTTATTATGTTTGTTGAGCACCAGTACATAGCCATTCAGTGCAATAGAAGAGACTGAAATTTCTATTGAAATTTGGCTCAAAAGAAATGCAGCAAATCCAGAAAAGCTATATATATTTGTCATAGTAAAAATTAGCTTAGCTTCAGAATGAAAATCATGCCAGATTTTTTGAAGCTAAATAATTTCCACTGAGAAACAACTAATTTAAACAATGGATTTCCATAGGAAAAATTATCTTTCTTATTATTAACTTTCTCAAACTATAGCCTATCATACTTAACATGAATCAGAGGAAGCATTCTTCTTCTACTTTAAGAATGAGCATATGGCTGCTTGCGCCAACATCAAAAATAAAGAGCTTGCACTAATATAATAATCTTGACAAATCTAAATAAGAAGCTGAGCTACCAGTCAGCCTGCCTTCCTTTCTTTGCAACTGTCTTTTCTCACTATCCACATAACGCTGGTTGGTTGGTTGGTTGGTTGGTTGGTTGGTTGGTTGGTTGGTTGGTTGGTTGGTTGGTTGATAACAATCTATTGACATTCAACCCTTGCTAAGTTTGTTAATCTTGATTATTATTATCATTATTATTTGTCTTTTCATATAAACCTTCAATCTCAGTTTAGTTTAGGATTTGGGAGGAGGATGTGCATTGGTGATTCTAGCAAATAAAGTGATACACATCATATGGTTTGTGCTAGGAAATTTTCCCATGGGTTGATCAGCCAAAAGTGAGCAAGGGCCTAAGAAGAAAAAGGAAGGCTTGTGATTAGAAAGTTCAGATGGTTATATTTCAGACTTAATTAACAAAACTTTTAAAAGCAGGAACCAATAGATGTGGAGGAAGTTAGCATTAGTATCAGTGAGCAAAATAATCCTAGAGTTCTCATATTGTTCCTGGCTCATAGTGAGGTGAGTGAAATTGCTCACTAAAACGTAAGTATAATTTTGGGCTATCCCTGGCCATGGAGAAGTCCATGAACAATATGCCGGAGGACAGATGAATAGAAAGTAAAGATGTATGCCTCTTCCATATTTAAGATAATTCTTCCTGGATAGGATTAGCATAAATGTACACCATTTGTAGATTTGAATAGAATCTGGGTGAAGAAAAAAGAAGAAAAAGTGACAGGAAAGAATCTAAAGAATTCATGAAATTTAAGAGATATTTCAGAGATCACAGAAAAACATACACTACCTATGGTTTTCCAAAGGGCCAAATAGCATATAATCTACTTAATCTCCTATCTATAGTGGTCTCCATTAACTGCGACATGTCATCCTCAAATAGTTTAAAAAAACCTGTTAGTTAGATGATGGAGCAAATTTGTTTTTTATAGGAATTATAACTTAAAAATGATTCAAATCGTAAAAGGGGATTTAAATTAAATAGTTTGGGGGGAATCAAACATACGTGGAAGAAAATGCATTGGAAATAGCTGAGTTTGAACTTTGAATTACACTGAAGTTTCTAGTTGTCTTCTAGATATTTACTTTTCAGGATGTTAATAATAGAGTTTTTCTGTTATTGGCAGGGAATTGGATTTGAATTTTTCATTTCTATATTCTTTTCAAATTTAATATTTTAGAAGTTTATGCTGTAGGTGGCATTACCTAAAAGGCTTCACTCAAATTATCATGAAATATTGCAACCCTCTGCCACTTTCCAATCTTCCTGAAATATCTTTTCCCCACACCACACTGACCTGCTCCTAAATTGTGTTATTATCCTAAAATCAGTCTATCTCTTTAACAGCAACTTTATGATTGAACTTAACCTCCTAGTTTGTTTGTTGTGACTGTATGATTGTAGATAATATTGGGCTTCTTGTGATTTGAGAAAACATTTCCATCAACGTTTTAACCATTTCATTTTATAAAATTCAGTATTATTATTGTGAATCAAAACTGCCACTTTTGGTCCAAAGAAGTTCTTGGATTCACAGCCCCTCTGGCTGGCCTTTATTCACATTATTAAGAATGTGTGCATTCTTAATAAAGTATCACTTTGTCTGGCAACAGATTTTTTTTAGCTGATGCATCCTATTATGCCTTTTGTGTGGCAGATCAAGATCTACCTTTGACAGTCTCATGATTGACATTATTTTATATGGAGTCTGTATTTCTACAATGTAAATGTAAAATTCTAAATGCAGAGAAGGGCTACGCACAAGCTATAGCAATCTTATAAAATCAAAGTAGTAGGATAAATGCAAAAATTATATACCCGTGCACTGACACAAACAATGTTTTAAACCTGACTTGGATGACATTTAAGGTCACAAGAGGCAATCTTAGTGATACTGAAATCTTTTAATCTTATTTACAGATTATTTCATCCACAAGTTCTCAAGAGCTGAGAAAGGATTTCATTCCCATATCTTTATTAGTTCATTGACTGTTGACGTAGAAGGCAATATATATTTCTATTAATTTTAAATCACTTTTCCCTCACTTGGATAACTACAAATATTGAGATATGCAAATAAGCTTAATAATATTCTGAAATATATACTGAGCAGATCTACAATCTTTGTTTCACTTCATTTGGATAGTATTAATATCTCTGGAATGGGAAACAGTCTGTGTTTTAATGTTCCTGTTAACATATCCATATCCATATATCCTTAAGAGCAATGCAGCATTGTTCTTTGTGATATAGTGGCAATGTAATTATTAATGCATCAATACCCAAAGAACAATGTATTGAAATAGAAGCATTTAGGATTAAAACTAAAAGTTGTGCAACTTCATTATAGGAGAGAGCCGGAATGCTTTCCGATTCATAAGACTGCTCCTACTTCGATCTATTTTAGGCTACATTGGAGATTATTATTAGGCAGAAGAAAGCAGTCATCTTGGCAGGCCCTAAAACAGGGAGAAGTGGGGGTCAGTTGTAGGAATGGGATTTAGGTATGGCATGTGATCTGATCTGTACTTCCTAAGCCAGGATGCAGTTTCATCATCAGTATCAAAGTAAGATTCAGCTAATGATCTTGTCGACTTTTGTACGACCTTTCCACAGAAAACAACCGGTACTGGTCCAATAGTTTGCTTAAAACATATCAGGTGGTGAAAAATTATAGCTGACAATCTTCAACAAATGCAAATTGAAGGTTATGGAAAGTTGTAATTTCAAGTCAGAGGCATGATCTTCCAAACTTTGGGAAACTTCATGGGTAGTACTCCTACTACACCTACTCCTACAACCTAAAGAGTAGAAACAAATCCCTTTATTTTGTCAGCCCTCCTGGATAAACCAGACAGGAAACAGCATTAGATAAGCTAATTCTACTTTATTGCAAGATTAGATTAACAAAATCTTGCAAATCTGAAGGTACAAACACCCTACTGCCAATTTTAATTGCCTGAACAATTAGGGCAGGCCCTTCGTAAGTTTCTTCCTCTGATCATTAATACACTGGGGGCTCCCACCTCTCTTTTCTGATTGGTTCCTGGGCAGCACCTCTTTCCCTTGTCCCCCAAGGTTATCCACACATTCCATTACATCCTCTAAATGCAGGGACATTAACATCAAATTCAGATCTAATTCCTCAGGAGAATATTTCTATTGTACTTTGATAGTGAGTTTGGTGTAGTGGTTAAGGTACCAAGCTAGAGTTATCAGGCGACCATGAGTTGTAGTTCCACTTTAAGCCCAAGGCCAACTGGGAATCAGTCATTCTTGCTGAGCCCTGGGAAGGAGGCAATGCAAACCACTTTCAAAAGATCTTGCCAAGAAAACTGCAGGACTCCTCCGGACAGTTGCCAAGAGTCAAAAATTGACTCAAAGGCACACCCAAACACCCACAAAAGAATTACATTTTGTAGCTTCTGGTAGTTCTCTTATATCTTAGGCAAGCACTTATAGAAGACCCTGGTATCCTGAACAATTATGGAGTTGGATTCCCAGATGGAAAAGTCCACTTGCCTAAATGTTCAGCACCAAGGATGGACAATGAAAGGCTGCAGGATTTCAGGAAGTTCTTGATCTAATGTAGCACTTCAAGTATTTCCTCCAAAATCTTGTTTTACCGTAAACAGGGCTGTTCAACCTAAAAGAATTATTTATCTTTATGTAATATTATCAATATAATATTGCTGAATTACCTAGACGCCCCATGGATAATTCCTCATAGTATTAGATTGTCTCGTATCATTTTATGAGTAGGAAAATACACTGAACGATCAAAGGAGAGTAGTTGATATGCCTTTGAAGAAGCCACGCAACGGCTATTTAGACTTCACGTTGTTTTAATTTACCTCTACTGTCATTTGTGCAGGGGAACCATTCATGTCTCCCAGTGACATTATGATCTCACAGAAGCTGTTTCATTGCTAAAGAGGCACAATGTAATTCTGATACTGTTGTAGAGAAAATGGACTTCAGGACATTTTTGAGATCCAGAGACAGTGACAACACTGATAAACTGCAGAATGTTCTGCCATTTCCTATTATGAATGGATAAAAGATTGACAAAAGGGGCCAAGTGGATTTACGAACAACTTCCTTATACTGCTAAAAAAAATTTTTTTACTGAAATTTATAGATTTAATATGGGGAGTTTGGATATTACCTACGTGGGTAATGAAACATCTGCAAGTAACAGCCAGGTTCAGAGACCACCCAGGACTCCATAGTTCAGCCTCAACTATGTATATTCTCTTCTGTAAGAACAATTAGATACTGTATTATCAGTATATTTGTTAATGTAAATTAGCAACACATATACAAGAACAACATCTACCACTCCTCAAATATTTCAGATTAACCATATGAAAAAAGTCCTAGCTAATAACGACAATTATAAAATTGCCACCAAATGTGAACCTTGGATAACAAATAGTCAAAACTTTTATCAAGGTATCAGTTTTATTCTTCTACAAACACAAATTTATATAAATGGTTAAATTATTTAATGTTAATATGCTATTAAATTTTAATATTCCATTAAAAATAAAGAAATGTGTGTAAACAAATATGTCACAGACAGAAAGAAAAATTAAGTAGTCAGTTAATCATTGGGTCTAAAGGAAATGTCCATATATTATTTAATCTAAATTAAATTAAACAAGACATCGTAACTGTCCCCTTTCTGCTTACAATGTCAAGGCCTTAAGGTAGATTTTCTTCTTTTAAATATGTTCAAATAGCTTATTGTATAATAACACATGAATCATCATTTATCCTAGGAGACTTCCAACTTTTTTAGCTCTAGAATATATTTAATGCCATGTTTAAATAAAGCATTGATTTCACTGCATTTCCAACAGCATAAATGAAATGAGATCATTTCTAAAATATCGTTTCTTGTTGGAAAAGCTGTAATCTAAAATTGTATTTTTCATGTTAGATTTTTTAAAAATATTTCTTTAAGTGGGTAAGTAAAACATTTAAAGAAAAAAGAAAAAACAAAGAGAAAGTACAAATCTACTGTACCTAGACATACATAGAGCTTGCGTTGCTGTGTGATATGTTGTATATAAGAGAACCACTCCTGCTTGAATTTAGTAAGACCTTTATTGTAAATATATACAGTTAATTTTCCCGCTGCTGGGCATTGTTCAGTTTTAGTCTCCTGATCATGCACTGATGGAAGATTCCAATTTTTTCAGTGATGTGCCAGATTGAGTCTTCCAACTATCAGCCTATATTTTAGCAAAGATGATGTTTTTTATTTATATTCTCTGGGGTCTCTGGGGTCCTATGTTTTGATATATTTGCATATATTTTTAACTGGTTCACAGATACTTCCTGTTAATTTAAAATTAGTATAGCATTAAACTGGAATTGGAGACAGTGGGCAAATCCATACTGTACCCTTCAAACTATTCTTGATCTCTGCTCTCATCAGCTTTATGAAGATTCTGTGTTGTGTATTGAGACAGTTTGGTAGCAACAGGCAGCTTATTCAATTTGGACTACAGGCCACCACTCCTCCTGTGGACAATTCCCCTGCAGCTGTGACCTCTCACTGTTCCAATTGCTTTTTTTCCTATTGCCCAACCATATTGGGCACACACACAAACATATATACACACAAGATTAAATTAACTTTTTTAAAAAAAAATGTTGAAGTAATATGAAATAGCCAGTCAAAGTGCAGGGGTTGCCTGGGACAAAATGAAAGCAGACAGCAGTATTTGAAAGCTAAGCAGGAAAAGGTACTCAGAGGTTTCATTTGTAGCAGATAGGCAATTTGGTGTAGTGGTTAAGGCATCAGGCTAGAAACCTGGAGACTGTGAGTTCTAGTCCTGCCTTAGGCATGAAAAGCAAGCAGAGTGACTTTGGGTCAGTCACTCTCTCTCAGTCCATCCCACCTCACCGAGTTGTTGGGGTGTATGAAATAGAAAGAGGAAGGAGTATTAGATATGTTTGCTGCCTTGAACTATTTATAAAAATATTAAAGGCAGGATCAAAATATACCTTGAAAAATAGACAACTATCCAACAATTCCTGCCTCCAAAAATGATTGTTGGGCCCTGTTTTGTAGTGGGGCACCCCTGGAGTGCAAAAAAACCCAATGTAAAGAGTTTAACATTGCTTCCAGCTTAAGCCTTTAAAATCACAAGGTGTCGTGTGTCTCTAGCTATTCCTTACTAATGGCACTAAACTAAAGCTGTAATTCCCAGTCAGTAAGTTCTTCTTTATAACCAACTCCTGCCTCTTTACACCACCAAACAGCTCATCTTGAAAATGCTACAACTACTTTATAAGTTTGATGCAAGCCCAGCCCTACAATACCACATGGAAGTCATGAAAAATATTCTTTGTTGCAATTCGGCCCTAAGTTTCACTCAGGATATGGCAGGAAAAGTCCTAATGTTCCAATTTTATGACATAGAAGAATATCAAATATACTATGTCCCTGTATAATATGACTATCTTACATCACTTGATATTCTTAACTACCATGGCTTCTCCCAAACAATCACTGCAACTGTAGTTTGGTAAGAGTGCTGAGAATTCTTTATTAGAAATCTCTCTGTTGTCAAGTTAAATTTACCAGAGTTCCCTGATGCAAGGGAATGGAGAATTAATTACAAAGGCTGTGCAAACTATGGTGAGAGATGCATCAGAAAACAAATGAAGTGCTTCTCTGAAGTCAGTGCATTGAGTATGGGGGGGATGGGGTTGCATCGCTTAAAGGTTCAATAGAGCTGCTTCAAAGCCCTTTCCCAGTCTTGCAAGAGCAAAGTGGACCTTGCAAATTCTGGCAGAAAGGACTTCAGTACACGCACATATAGTCAAGGATCTCATAGCAGTCATGCCCTATCTTTGATCACCTCAATGCTGCAAACTGCTTGCTTCATAAGCTGCAATTGGTCTGCCCAATCTTTAACTATATCTGGGGGGGGGGGAGTTCTATTTGAATGACTTAAAATTGTAAGAGAGTCCTATAATATGGAAGGAAGGAAGGAAGGAAGGAAGGAAGGAAGGAAGGAAGGAAGGAAGGAAGGAAGGAAGGAAGGAAGGAAGGAAGGAAGGGACTTTCTACTTTCCTGGAAGACAGGGAAAAAAATCTCATGCTTATGATTCAAACTGATCACTGGAAAAAGTATTCAGGACATGTCTTCAGACCAGATCTTCTTCTAACCCCTTTTGTCTTCGACCACCAGCACTCACAGATTTGGTGAGTTGCAGGCAGGGCTTTTTTTTGTCATAGAATACCCACAACGGAGTTCCCGCACCTATTTTGGATGGAACCTTGTAGGGTAGGCAAGGCAGGTTATATGACAGTGGTAGCGAACCTATGGCACGAGTGCCAGAAGCGGTACTCAAAGCCTTCTATGTGGGCACTCGCGCTGTCGCCCCAATCCTAGGCCTTCAGCTGGGTTTTATAAAACCTTTTCACTTTAGGCCTCTGCCGCCATGTGCAAAAAAAAAAAGGTTCAATCAATCAGTCAATTTCAACTTCTTGCGGGGAAAAAAAGATCTTGCAAAGTTGGAATTGATTGATTGAACTTTTTAGTCCCACCCAGTCTGCCGTTACCACCACAGCCATGCCCAGCCAATGGGCCACACCCAGCCAATGGCCACACCTACCCAGCACCCGACAATGCATAAATGGGTTTTGGGTTGCAGTTTAGGCACTCGGTCTCTAAAAGGTTCGCCATCACTGTTGTATGACATGTGTGAGTTCCAGCACCTTTTTTTTTTTTAACAAAAAAAGCACTGGTTGCAGGTATCCTCTGCATTTCATGGTACTGAGAACTGAACTCAGCAGTTTTGCATTTCGGTTGTTGATTTATAAATCAATCAAACTTTTAGTAGCATGTTTGGATATATACACAGTTCACTTCACAGAAAGGAATTGAGGTGCCATATCGATCCGATCTGCCCAAAGATTTCTGCTGGACACACATTCTAGCCATGTCCCTGCCAGCCATTTAACTACCATAAGGTGACCCTTTGTACATAGACATACATGGAGTATCTTCAGGGAGGGAATTTTGATTGGTCCGCCATTTTCAATCAACAAAATGTCTTAAAAATAGATTTTTATGTATGTGTATACCCACTTCATAGAACTGCTAATGTATGGTACATCTGATAGATATCTATATACTATATATACAGTATCTATTCACTAACTATGGATAAATATGTAAAGTGGGATGATAGATAGATAGATAGACAGATGAGAGAGAGAGAGAGAGAGAGAGAGAGAGAGAGAGAGAGAGAGAGAGAGAGAATCCCCAAAGTTGATCAACCTTTCTTGTCTGCCCAATGTGGAAGCTAATTCTTGATCTGAATTTGGCCAAGCAAAAGAAATACATGAATCATACATGAATCTTCATGTGTGAAATGTATGTTTAAGAGGAGAATTAAATATATTTGTGTAGGCATGCACATGTTATTGCAATGTAATACTTTCATTTAGCTAAAGTTATTTATATATCCAACTAACATTCTGCAATGGAGAGAAAAGTATTTTAAAAATTAAATAAACAAATATTAGAAATATATATATCATATTATGGTAGTTCATTATAAATATCATTTGGGAAGCAAAAATAAAACTAGAGTCTGATTTCACTGTGCAAAGCTTAATTTGCTCTGCAAATTCATTTTCTGTCCAAGGAGAGAGCAACTGGAGAGAATATTTGACTGAATAATTGATTTTCATCTCAATAACAGTGAAGATCTGGCTAATAATGACCAACCCACACTATCAGAATATTATTGTAGGTTTAAGTAATGCTCACCATCCAAAGATGACACTTCATAAATTTTGCCTTTGGTGGGGTTTTTTTAAGCCCATAGCCTTTTATACATTTTGCTGACAGAAAAACACAAAGTCAATACTTTTGCTGCCATATTGCTTTACCTTGAATGAAAGTGTTGTCAGGTGACATTAGCAAAAGCACAGAACATACATATACTCTGTAATGTGCACAATTGCATGGTTGTATCATGAACAGTTCAAATTTTGTTTAACAAAATACATTTTGACTCTGTCAGCTTCTGCAAGCCTGAAAAAAATAGGTAAGTAAATACTCTCCAACTTTGATATTTATTTCAGCAGTATGGACAGGCTAAAGCATTTTCAAATTGTTTACGAAGCCCTATATAAAGAAATAATTAAGTAGTGGAATAGCTCTCATTAAACTTTGAATTCTTTTAGAATTTAGTATATGTTAAAATGGTGCTCAAAATTAATATTTTCCTGGCGAGATTAGGAAAAGAGCTCTAATCTTCTAAATGACATCCTTATCATATTCTTTATAGTGAAAAGTCCATCTTTATTGTCATGTTCTAATGGTTCTGTGCTTATTTTTCATTTTTTGTTTCTGCCAAATAAGACTGATCTTTTCTCCTAATCACCTTAATAGTTTAAAAATTTCAGAGTGCTAGTAGGGTGTGGTTGTTATATTTTTACAATCATCACTTAAAAAGGATTTTGAAGTTTCAAAATTACCTTGTATTTTGCCCATTAGAACATTGTAAATAATAAATAATACATTCTTCAGGGCCCATGTCCACAATGACATCAGCCAATTTCTAGCCCTAGCATACTTCTTCCTTCCCTACATGCAGAACACCGCAATATAATCTCAGCTTGCCATTTTATTTTCTCCGTCTGATTAGGTACATACATCATGCTAAGTCATAGAGGGCTGGACTTAAGATGTTCTGAAAATTTGTCTATTGTGGTTTTAAATCAAGATTTTGTCCTTATGTATTGGTGAATTCAGTCAATTGCAGTTGATTCAATAAATTATGGTTAAGAAATGTTTGTAAACTAGCTTCTTTAGATTGCTATGAAAAGTTACTAAAGCCCTGCTGTTTAACATGATGAGCATTTCCTGAAAATATAGTGAATATATTCTTCCAATCCAAAAAGTTTTGCTAAGTTTAAAATGCTCACTTTAGAGCACATTCATACAGCTCCCTTTAAGTTTTATAGCTATACTTATCTTTGGATCAAACATTTGTGTAAATCTCACTGACTCTGATAAATGCCAAAATACATTAAGCATTAGTTTTATTTTCCATATTATACACTATATAAATATATTTAAGCAATGCTTATCCAGACGTTCAGGCTGCCACCAAAAATAAAAAGCAGAGAAATCCCCAGGGTATTTATTGTAAAGGTGAAGAGGGTGACTGCTAGACAAAATAGGATTTGCAACAAGACTTTGCATTGTAAATTTCTTCCCTTAAATTGTCAATTGTTTTTTTTTCCATATATCTTCATTTTGTGAGCACAACTTTTAACAATTCAATGCTCAATGAATATGCTTACTTAGTCCTTAAAAGGTATTGTTTTTTTACAAAAATTAACATATTACGGGTTAATCATTGGATAGTGATTTATATTTTATATTATTTTATCGTTGCAGCAGGATACTAATTGTTCTATTGCCTCAACAATAGCATTCTATTTTGGCTACAGAAAGATTGGCCTGTTGAACATGAGAGTTGTTATTAGTACCTTGAATACAATGGCTTCTATTGTATACAAGTTACAATATAAATCTTGAAATCAGTGCACCATTTTGTTTTCCTCTTTTAAAATATTTAGTTTTTGATCCAGAATAGCTCCCAATATAGCACAAAAAATACCTAATCACTAAAAGTTGTGCAGAATACATACACAATATTAAACACCTATAAATCAGAAGTTTGGTCTTGGCATCAACTAGGATGGGAGACAGAATTAAAATCAAAAACATTCTCACCAAGGTACTGATGGTAAGTAAACAGAATAATCTAATTTGCAAGTAGGTGACCTGTATATCTGGACATCACTGATTATTTAACTAATCAAATTATATTATGTCATTTGATGATGACGTTCGCACTGCTAATTGTTTATTTTCTACCAGATAAAATGAATTGATTCTAACCCATATTACCTTTGTTAGTCATGAACTCCTACACTGTATCTCTGTCCAAGGGAAACATGAATATATGTTTGCAAAATTCAGTAGCACCCAGCATTAGCTAACAGTACAGAGATGCACTGTTGAGTAAAAGGAGCAGCCATCAGCATTTGATTTACAAAACTTTGTCAATGTGATAGCAGTTCAAGTGTCAGAAGACTTTTCAATTCCCAGTCACAAAGAAGCCACACTGAGATACTTGCAAAATTGTATATGGTGCATGTGCACATAGCTGGATCCATGAATCTATGTACTTTAATTGAGTGTGCCCTCTGTAACAAAATAAAAGTGACATCCATTTAGACACATTCTTACATGTGTAAATCCATGTGTACAGAACTTTATTTAGTAATGCCCTTTCCGTATATGGTATATTGTAAATTTAGATCCCAAATTCTTATTCACAGAAGATGCAGGTGTGTTGTTGAAGAAAAAAAGGTAAATCTTGAACAATATCAGCTGTGAACATCAATGAACAAAGTATTGGAGGGTTTGCTTCCAACACAATATGTCTATCTGTTATGTGTGAAAGTACAATGACTGTAAGATTGCAGTTTGGGGTAAAGACAATGGAAGGAGTATATATCAAAAAAGGGAATCCTTCCACTGTGTATGATGCCTACGTAGATGACAGAATGACAAAAGAGAACTTCTGTATGCCTATAACATCAGATGTGTTGAATATGGAGGATCAAAACCCTAAGAAAATTCCCTGAAAACCTGAAAAAAAATGTCCCAAGTCTTTTGGCTGAAAGTGGAGGGATCTGAAAGAACATTGTAATTTGAAGTCTATTTGTAGTTCTAAAACTGTATATTCTTATTCTAGCCTGCTAACCCCTCAATTTTTTTCATAAAGGGAATGGGTACTTATCTCAGTCTCCCGTTTTTCAAGCAAAATGCCTTATGCCTTTTTATTATTAAAAAAAAAAAAGGAGCGATAAAGCCAGAGCTGCTTGGAGAGTTTGATATTTTTTTTTCCTCTCTGATCTTTGTGGCTGCCTTGAAGCTACAAGGCTATACACGTGTAAGCCCTCACTGAAGAACCCCAAGGGGCTTCCTTTGAAGAAGATTGACACCTCTTGCTTTGGCCACCCCCTATCTCAGGGAGACGATTGCTGTCCAAGCTGTGGGCACCTTGCAGTTAGTTTCCTTCCTGACTCCAGCACCAAGTCTGAGCGCTGCCATCTTTATGACCCAGAATCACGACCAGCGGCCACGAGGACCTCCTTGTCGTACACCGCAATGACCCTCAGGCGTGTGCCTTCGACCCCGGAACCCGATCCTGCGTATCCTTCCTCATTAGCCGCCTGAAAAAAAAGGACGCTTTCGCCCCGATTCGTCCTCTGTATGAGGTCTTTGGCCCCAGCAGGCAAAGAGGAGCTGTTAAAAGTTGGCCGGGGTGTTGGTGGCGGTCGCGGGGTGATGGACAGAGGAGGGGGCGGTGGACGCCCCCAGGCAAAGGGTGCGAAGGCATCTCCTGGCCGGAAATCGGGCGGGGGAGCCACGGGGGGGGGCGTCGGCGAGGGCAGGTTGGAGAAGGAAGTCGAGGAGGCGGCCGGCGAGCCCGGAGGAGAAGCACGTCCTGGGTGAAAACTGGATTCCCTGCAAGGGGCGGGAGGAGGGAGAGAGGAGGTGGCGGAAGGCGACAGGCAGGCAGAGCTGGCTGCGTTTGGAGGCGCTTCGGCGAATTGCAGGCGGATTCAAATCTCTCCCACTCTGAACGGGATTTGGTTCCAGCGATCCCCAGGATCGCAGACTCTCTTCTCTCCTCCGTTTTATAACCACTCTACTTTCCTGCCCCGGAAAAAAAAAAAACACGACCTGACTTCGCTAACCTCTCGTGATACTGTTAATAACAATAATAATAATACAATAAAAGAAGAAGGAATCGCTCAGCTGGGAAGAAGGCAAGAAGCCCGACTTTGTGGGGCTGGAAAGAGAGGGGAGGGGCCAGAGCTGGAGGTGCGCCAATAACTTCTCGTTCCAAGTGGGAAGAAAATCCTCGGCGGCGGAGCTTTCGAGTCTTTCTCTCGAATGCAAAAGCTGGCTGAAACTCGGGGCAGCTGGCCTGCCGGAAGTAAACTTACTGGGTTTGTGTCAGCGATCTTCGTCCCTTTCCCACCCGTTCCCAGGTTCGTCTCCCGCGGCCAAGGCCTGGAATTGCCCGCGGAGCGTGATTAAATGCTAAACTAACTACCCCACTGAATAAGATCCACTTACACCGAGCGCGGCAGAAGTGTTATATCTCCCTCTGCTCGCTTCAAGAGTCCACGTGTCTATCTCCACTTTCTGGCACAGAGGCTTTATTGTGGTTGAGCCAACGTCACGTCTGTCATCTCTGCCTAAGCAAAAGCAAAACAATCCCCACCCACCCCGCCCAAAAAAAAAAAAAAATACCCTGCAGGAAACACTGAACGAGTTGAGGCGCGTGTGAATGCGGGTGGGCGGGCTGCGAGCCCGCGCCCGTGAGGACGAGCAATATGAGGCTGTAAAAAGGCAACCCACACGTGGATTTGACTCTCCCGACTTTTCTGCGCGGCAGCTCGGCATATGTGCTAAGCACCCTGTAAACTAGATTCGCCTTTGACCTCCTCATCGCCTAGGCTTCCGACCTCTCATCTAATTAAGATTATTGATGGATTTATATAAATGCGCCCCGTGTTGAATGGGAATGGAGAATGTTTTCAAACCGTATTTCTTTCTCGTAAAAAAAAACAAACATTAAACTGTTTAGGTGTTAATGAAACCTGCCTTGTTTCTGTGCAGAACTTCCTGCTTCTACGCGGTCCAGAAGGAAATACGCTATTTTATTATAAGGAGTTTCTCAATGTATTCCCCTAAATATCTGACGGGGGGGTTTGTTTTTCCCTATCTTTCCTAATCCACCCCCCCCCCCTTCTTAATGTTTTCTTTAAAAAAAATTAAAGACCTCGTTTGTCTAATATTTTGGGATTTGGGTCAGACGGCCAGCAGCCTCCGCCTTCTCCTCCTCCTTTGCTCCCATCCACCCGCGTCCCCACCCTTTTCTTTTCATCATCGGCAAATAAAGATTAGGAGAGCAGATTATAGAGAGCATTTTCCGTCCTCGGCTGATCTTTATTCCAGAGCTTTTGTGATGATATTGATGATGATGATCATGGCCAAGTGGACAGGTTGATTTTTGTGTTTGGAGCTAGTTATAAAGAATCAATATTATATCAAGGGGCAACTTTCGTGATAAAGGACTTTAACCACTCTGGCTATTCATCATAAGTCTGTAGCAAGCAGATAGGTCAAAAGAAATTATATTGCACTAAAGAGTGTGTCTTCTTATCTCTCCCATACCAGGGGAATAAGGGACAAGCCGATCGATACAGTAGCTGCCGTATACTTCTTGCAATTATCAATAGCTGATTTCGTCTTTTGAGGCCTGTGCATCTATTAATACCAGCTAATAAGAATCTTCTAAAAAACGCATTTGCAACAAAATAGAAGCCGAGTTTTCCCACCAAAGGGCACGGGTCATATAGTGACTGAAATATAACTTATAACTTGCAAAGAGATGCACATAAAATGTATGGGTTTGGAGAGGGGAGAGCGAAGGAAGAAAATCTAATAAGTCTGGGGGGGCAGAGAGAGAAAGAATATGCTAATAGATTTTGTGTATGGAGACACACAAAAACACTTCTCAGGCATCATTTCGTGTGATGCAAATTGGTATTTGTATGGATTGACACACACTACAGTAGCATATCTGGAGAGCGGAGGGATAAATCCACATCCTTGGATACACTCACTGGGTGCGATTCTTTTTATTTGTGGCAGGCGAATATGCGCCAAATCATAATGGCTTGGAAAGCAATTCCAGTTGGGAATCCCTTTGCAATTCCAAGTAAGTATGCCTAACATGGATTCAGTATAATCATTATGCTGGAATTAAGAGTCAGGGTCTCCCTACCCCACCCCACAAACTCCCCCCAACCATTCACTACTTAAGGCTTGATCTATTTATGATGGAATCTGAAAACAACCCATTTTTCTTCTATATATGGAAGGAAAACCACAAACGCCCAGAAACGAAATATTTCGGGCAAATATACAGTAGCCCTTTTCTTACAGAGGCGTTGTGGTCGGTTTCCGTGAAGATTCTGTAATATTCTGGAAAGGGAAATTGTCTAGGCCGGTGCTGAAGAGGCGAAAGTAAGATTTTGGAAAGCTTGGGTGCCGAACAGATTGCATCCATCTAACAAGACATAGCTGCTTTCTGCCTAGGCGATATGCTACTCTTTTCCCTTCTCCAAAATCGTAACAGAAAGGAAACATCTTTATAATTGACATTTGACATGCTGTTTGGATTAAGCTGTGGTAGACCAAGCAGAGATTCCCCTTTGATGGAAACATTTATCATCCTGATTGCTCCGGAGTGGAAGGTAGTGTTATCAATTACCCCCCCTCCTTCCCCCATATAATAATATTAATCTGCTAATATCTCCGCTCAAGGGTGGACGGAGTTCCCGCGGATTTTAAACGAGCCCCGCGGAGTTTCGGAAGGTCTGTGCGCCAGCGCGCGCGCACTCGAAAGAGGATTGTGACACGCAAAGTTTTCCCAGGAAAAATAAAGGATGAGGTGGGAGGCCCGAAAAAGAGACAGAATAGTATCTGGAGAGATAGAGAGAGATAGATTCTGAAGGGGGTGTGGAGAAAGAAACCTCCCCCCAAAAACCCACCAGCGTCCAAAGCAAATTCTTATAATAGGGAAGCTGTCTGCCTATCCCATCCCCTGTAAGGATCAAAAACGGTATTTTTATTTTTTTAAAAGTCCCTGTGCATGAGGATGTCTCCGGAACTGTCAAACCCACTTTCGGTACACGTGAGTCTCTCTCGGAAGGCGTTGGGGTTTTTCAGCCAGACTCTCGCGTTAGATAGCTAGTTATGCATATACACACGGGAGATTAAACTCTTTAGCCCTTTTCCTCTTGAGAAATCAATCTTGCAGATCGGCTGCCTTCCCCCAACCCTCCCCCACCTCCCGCCGCCGCCGCCGCCGCCGCCCTTCTCCTACCCCGCTTCCCAGTGGCACAAATAAACGGAAACTGCTAAATTGTGTGCCCCATTAATGTTATAATAAAATACTGCCCTAATTGGAAAAATATTATTATTAAGCAGACAAAATGATTACGTGTCTCCTTTTC
Source organism: Crotalus tigris (assembly GCF_016545835.1). Lineage (NCBI taxonomy): Eukaryota > Metazoa > Chordata > Lepidosauria > Squamata > Viperidae > Crotalus > Crotalus tigris. Next base: position 358,536 of record NW_024100095.1, on the reverse strand, counting down.
AAATGGAAACACCATTGCAGAAAGAAGGACAATTAACAGATTAGATTTAATTGCAGGGGGAGGGGAACAAGCAAGTTTGGGTCTGATGTGGATTCCTCCTCTTCCCCCCCCCACCTACTAAGTATTAAGATATTGCATTTCCATAGCCCCCCCTCGAGGAGTGAGGAATATGGATGCAAATGATATGTAGACGTTCATGCTTCCTAGTTGGGTTTTATAGATTAGTCAGCCTCTTTTTCTGTGTCGAGGCTGGTGCTGTAATCCGCGTGCAGATGTTCAGTTAATCTACCGTCCAAAATAGGTTTGTACCGAGGAACACATTTGGCTTCTTTTATTTCGGCTTAAAGATTAAAAGCGAAGGCTGGAGAAAAAGTTTCTGTATGGAAAAAACGCAGACGTTTGGGTGTTCTTGCGCGCGCGCAGGCAGACAGAGAAACAGGCTGGAAGGCTGTTAAGTTTATAAAGTTGGAATTGACAGCCCAGTGTGGTTTTCTGCTGCAAGTATACATTCTTCCTTTTCACTAACGAGTAAACATCGTTGGATCCAGGGATATTTACTCTCGAGTAAACACGCAGAGGATTGCTCTGTAAATCAAGCCTTTCAAAGTTTGAAGCCACCGGATTTGGCACATTTGCTCTCCAGCAAGATCTGAGAAAGTTTTGGCGGGCAAGCAAGTGTGAGTTACAGAGGGTGACTGATCCTGCACATAAAAGACTTTCCTCTGGAGGTGGCCCCCCCCCATCAAATCCGAGGAAGGGGGAAGGGGGTGTTGTTTTGTCTTCCCGCCCCACCAAGCGGTTCAAAACTTCAGAAGTCCTTGAACGCACGGACTGCCCCTCACCCTCCTCCTCTCCGGAAACAAACAAACAAACAGATTTTGTGCGCTGTTAAAGCGAACCCCTCAAAATACAGTATATGGGTTCACAATCTGAAACTCTGCAAATATAGCTCTGGCAAAATCTACTAAGGATTCCTTTTTAAGCCATTCGTACGTTATGCATTCGGTAGTGGAGCTAAGCCCCCTCCCCCATTTCCCTTTCTAAGGTTATTATTATTATTATTATTATTATTATTATTATTATTATTATTATTATTATTATTATTATTATTATTATTATTATAAACTCTTTTCCATTTCTCTCAAAAATCGGGGTGGAATTTGTTTTCAAGGAAGCAAAACAAGAGTCCTTCGCGCCGCTCCTTGCAAAAGGAGGCGGATTTCCTTAAATCCAAAGAAAACCAGGCTTTGTGACTGGACAGAAACTCTGGAGACCGTAAGAAGTGACCTGGCCTGGTTGAAATGGGCATCTATTTCCGTTCTGGTAGGGCGGCTGGGAGCAGCAGATCTGTTGCCTCTGGAGGCAGAAGGTATCTCGAGGCACGCGCTAAGACGAGGTTCAGTTCTTTTCTTGCAAATGGATGTCATTGACTCCAAGGGGCCTTCCTTCCCCGTAAATGGGCTTAAGGTCCTCGCCAAACGAAAGAGGCAGGCCCCCCTTTCCGCCCTCTTCAGGGTGGTCGACAGAAACATCAGCCTGGCTTGAATTCTCCATTCCCAGCTGAGAGGACTTTTCAGCAGAGCCTGTTGCCCGCCTTCACCTGGATGCCCCCCCCTCCACCACCACCCCATTTTCACATGCCGGGATTGAAAGGGGCTGTTGGTGTGGCAACGCCAGCCCCAAATCCCCTGGCCCTGGTTTGTAGAACGCTCTTTCCTCTCCCTGTATCGTGGGAAATCGCATTTCTCTTTCCGCCTCCTACCTGAAGTCTAAACGCTGGACTCCCTTCACCCAGATCCACGGAACCAAAATTAAAAAAAAAAAACAAAAAACGGCAGAATAAGGAAGAGAAAGTTAAGAGAAGTGGGTTGGGAACCGAACTATACACGCCCCAAATTGCCACGCGGTGGGGAAATAAGAAGAGAGGCTATTTGGGGGCTTACTTTCTCGGTGCAAAGCGCCAAGAATTGGATCCGAGGGGCGGGAGGAATAAGCGGGCTTTAGGCTTTTTAGATTTGGAGGTCAAAAACACGAAATATTGACCCGGTCTGAAAACGTGCGTATCTCCTTTTTTTTTTTTTTTTTTTTAAAGAAAGAATGGGAAAAAGCGAAGCCATAGCAGAAACCAGGTCAAACCGAGAAGCTTACATTTATGTTGTGTTACTACAAAAGGGTGGAGGGTGGAGGCAAGAAAAGCCGAGTAAGATGAACTCGCGGAATCTGATGAACTCTTATAAGGCAAAAGTTTATCCACTGAAGCCAACGTCCCAGGAAGAGGCCAGTTTTGGATGACCTGAAGGGCCAGCGACAGATTGAATGAAAGCTAAAATAAAATAAAGTAAGCGGGGGGGGGAGGGGTGAGAGGAAACCCGTTTTCATAACCTCCCCCCCCCACGTTCCTTTCCCGCGAGGAAAGGGCGCTTGCTGCCTGACCTTCAGCGGGCTATACTCGGAGAGGCTGAGGAAGTCCGCCGCCTTCACTCGCGGAAAAGGATCACCGGAGGTGGAGCGATATCAAAGGCAAACCAGCAAAATTAAGAGCGGGTTGCAAAACAACGATACGGGGAGTGGAGGGGGAAGGGGTGTCGGTGGACAAGCGGAGAAGAAAAACCCTATAATGCTCGGAGGGGGGATGGGGGGGAGAGAGAGAGAATTGCACCGTAGTTTTTGTTGTGAGCGCTCGGAGGACCCCGACGCAGGCGAGCAGGTCGGTGGATGTAGTAGCGGAGCAGCCCGGTACCAGAGGGGTTGTCTTCCGCGTTACTTTTCCCTAAGAGACGGAGGAAAGGGGGAAAAGAAAAAAAAGAAAACTTGTGGTTGAAGAGCATTTTCCCTTTGCCCGGGAGGGGGGGGAAATCTGGCAAGCAGAAGCGATTCTAACTAATTCAGCTTCAACCCCCCCCGCCCCCCTCTTTGCCCCGGCCAGTCACGAACACAGAGCTGGAACGGAGGGGGGAAGGGAAAGGGACCCAGGCCTGCGAAGGATCGGAAGTTAGGGCAGGGAATCCCTCCCTCTTCAAAGAGAGCGAGTGTAGCGACTGGCTTCAAAAAGCCACGGGTGGGCGAGAGTTTCTTGAGGGGCGCTCTCAGAGGCGGCTGGGCGACAGTAGCAGCAGCAGCAGCAGCAGCGAAGGGTGGAGACGGAGGAGGAGCCGCCGTTCCAGCCCCGCCGCTCTCAAAACTTGAAAGTTTCTCTAGCCGAAAACAGCGACGCCCCGGCTGTGCGCATTCCTCCTTTCCCAACGCGCGGGGAGGCATCGATTGGCGAGCGCCCGTGTGCCAAGCCAGCCTCGCACCCAATCGAGGCTGCGGGAGCGGCGAGGAGAAGGAAAGCGGAGGGGGCCAGGAGGAAGGGGCGGCGGCGAGGGGATACCCTCCTCCGCCCAGCAGCACAACAATCAACACCTTCGCCCACCAACACACCCACCCACTCCTCAAAGGCTCGCTGGGGGTCGCCGTCGTTGCTGGCTTAATATTTTTGCCGGGCAAGCGGGATTGTCTCTTTCCAAACAAAAGCGAGGTCCTTGGCACGGGAGGCGCAGCAACTCAAAAGGAGGAGGACAAGAACAAGTCTGGAGGAGTGGCACCTAAACGAAGGGGGGGGGGGGCTCGCCACCTGTCTCGGGGCTAGAGAGGTGGACTGGAGAGAGATAGAAAACTTCCGACCCCCGGACAACAGGAAGTGACCAGTTACAGCGGCAAAAACCAGGCGGCTCTGGGGGAGAGAGAGGCTATTAGCACAAAGGAGGAGGACGAACGCCAGAAGTGAAAGACAGAGAAGTGTTCAAAGTCTCCGAGTTTGGCTGTTTACTTTTCCCCCTCCTCTTCCTCCCCCCCCCAAGAGAAACAGAAGCCGCTTCCGGGCCAGGCTTGAAGGAATACACTACGGGAGAATAGGACGTGAAGATTTAGGCAGCGAAAGTAAAGAGATAAGAAGGGAAAATATATTGCTTTTTTAAAAAAGTCTCCCATCAAGGACATTTAGAGGCGCCGCAGAAAAACTTAAGCGCGATGAAGAATAACTTCTGGATAAAGAGGAACCTGGAAAAAAGACAAAGAGTGATGTAATTAAAAAAAAAAAAACAACCGAAAACAACAGCGAGGAAAACCAAGGGAGCAGAGCTACCCAAAAGCAAACCGCGGAGATCCTGCCCTTCTCCCAGCAGTGAAGCTTGTGCACCTATGTTGTGTAAAGTCAATTGCACCCGCAGAGAGTGGTCTCCCCGGACTGCGTGCGTGTGTTTTGCTGCCGCCTGTGTCCCTTCGCTTACTGCCGCCGTCGCAGTCGGTGCCTCTCGCAGGAGGCGCTGCTGGTGCCGGGCAGACGCAGCATTTGGCCGAGCGAAGCGTCTAATTGCCGAACGCCCTCCCGCATTTACATATGCAGCCCGAGTCCACTGGAGCCGGGCCAATCCGCGCTTGCCCCCAGCATCATTAATCGCCATGCATTATTCACAATCATAATTACTGAGCCCCATGCGCGAGCCGCGCAGCCGCCCTATCTTTTTTTGCAGCGCGCTCAGCACAGCCCCGCGCATATACCCCGCCCGGCTGATCCGCCGTCGCCGCTTGGCTCGCTGGCGAATTTTATTTATTCCGTTTCTCTTTGCACGCAAGACAAACCACCCACCCACCCACCCACCTACCCCCGCGCTAATTTGTTGCCGGTGAAATAAGGAGGGGGGGTGGCGGTCCGACGCCACCAATACACTTTTCCTCGCCACCAAGTCTTTTTTTTTCCCACCTACCTACCCACCCCACCCCCCCTCCCCGCAGCGCTCCACCTCTCGCCGATGTCTCTGCAAAAAGCAGGCACAAGAAGCCACCTCAGCTAGCAGTATGTCTCGACGAAAGCAAGCTAAGCCCCAACATCTCAAATCCGACGAGGAGCTACAAGCTGAGGTGCTTCCCGAACAAGGTAAGGCAAGGCAAGGCAGGCGGGCGGGATTGGGCGGCCGGAGTCGGATGCCTACGTGCGCCTGTGTGTGTGTGTGTGTGTGTGTATGTGTGTGTGTGCGCGCGCGGTGGGTGTTTTCTAAGCCCGGGGATCTGGTGGATTTTACTATCTAGACTTAGAGGGAGCTTGAGCAGCCCGGAGAAGGCCACCTCGGGAAGAGGTAGGAGAAACTCGGGTGGAAGTTAAAAGTTAAAGCGGCTTAGCCGAAGTTTTTCGCTTCCCCCCCCCACTCGGAGCAAGTGTTCGCTTCCCACCAAAGTCCCTTGCTGGCAAACTCGGCGTGCAGCGGCGGGCTTGAATTATGGCTGGACATCCGAGGGGAAGTGGGGGGAGGAAGAGTTAGACCGTCCCCGCTCTCGGGAGTTGGAGGATGGGAGCGAAGTACGTACTACAAATTCGTGCTTCTTTCCCCTCTTCCTTCCCCCTCACCCCCCCTCCCCCGCTACCCAGCCCCGCGCGGACGCCGCTGTTTCTCGCCGCCGCTCTTAAGCTGAGCCTCGATTTGCCGCCTTTTCGTTTCTTTTTCTTTTTTTAATCTGCGATTCTTTCCTAGTGTTTGACTTTTCGACTGAAGCGGCCGCTTTTTTTTTTCCTTCCTCGTTCGCCGGTTCGTCGTCCACGTTCCCCGCGCCGCTTGTCCTTTTTTTCCCTCACAGCAGAAAGTTGCCAAGAGAGTTGAGGACCGGGGCTGGGGGAGGGGGAGTGGGAGAGGGAGAAACGCCAAACAGTGAAAATCCTTTCTGGATCTTTACGGTGGTGTCAGACATCCCCACCCCCAAAAAAACCCACCCCGGAAGCGGCCCTGATGGAGGCGGAGGCGGCTTCCCTGCCCCTGGATAACAAATAAGGCCGGCCAGGCGCTCCCGCCTTCGGCCTGCTGCGCGTCTGAGGTGGAAAAAAATTTTTCTTTCGCGATTCGCTTCTGTTTTTACTCTGAAGTAAACCCCCGCCAGCGGGCTTGGCTGCTGGGCCGGCTCGATTCCGGATTAGAGTTTTAAGTGTAATTCCTAAAGTAACCGAGGGGGAAGGGCTCTTCGGGGGGGGGGGGGTGTTTGCTCAGCATCCCTCACTCACTCACTCACTCACACAGAGACACACACACTCAGCAAAGATTGCGCAGGATCAATTGTGTGAAGCAGGGTTTCGCTCTGGTTCGGAGGAATTTTTGGACCTGGGCCTGGTCTTGGGGTAGGGTGGGGTGGGTGTGCTGCTTCCCAAGGCCGGGGGGGGGGTCCCATAAATAAGTAAAGGTGGTTAGATGTTCAAAGGCAAAAAAAAAAAAAAGAGGTCTCTTCTAAATGTTAGGGAGGGAATAGGAGTGACGCCTGGGAATAATTGTCAGGGCCTGGGGTGGATATATTGTCTGCCCTGGGGCAGAGCTTAACTTGCCTCATGCCTGCTTTCATTTGCCACCACAATTGCCTTGAAGATGTTCTTGAGTTTCCTTAGGATTTGAGGTGGATTATAAAATGGGATATTCGTTCCGCATTTATTGGGGAAAAAAGAATTTATTTGGACCCCTTGAGGCCAAGAGAACCTCCAGGTGTGCTCAGGGTGCTTATAAAACAAGTTGCGTGTGATTTCGAAATGATTTAGCTGCAATTGACTAAAAGGATTTTGAGCTGCCTTTAGAAGTCAATTTGGAATAATTCTAAACTCCAGAATCTGTATATGACATTAAAGTTTATAATGTAGGTTTCTTCCCCACCACCACCACCTCAGATTACTTTTTTTTTTTTCAGTTATGAAGGCAGAGTGAAGTATTTCATTCTTCCTGTGGTTATCACTTAAAATTTCCATGCTGATCAGGATAGTGATAAAGAGGCAGTCATTGGGAGAATTATTCTGTTGCTCCTAAATGGCACATTCTAGCTTGATTGCTTTCATTTAAAAAAAAATCTCTAAGGAAAATTACACATTTAAATGTTTCAGAAAAAAAAGCACACACACATACTTCATTGGGCAAGAGGGGCTTGTGGAGGAAGAGAACTAAACCATAAGAGTTTTGGCTATTCTAAATCATCACTGCAACCTTGCAGCTTAGTGCAGCATGAACTGACTTCCCAAGGTAAATGCATTTGTTACATTGGCAATTATTCAGAACTTCTAATTTCTTCCATATCTTTTTTTAATAAGAAAATTCTTGAAAAGAAGGAAAAGGCTGACAACTGCTGATTTGAATAGCTTCTTGGATAATGGTAATAATAAAATGAATTGAAACAAGTTTCTTGAAGGATAGTTGAAATTAAAACAAGAGATTCCTTATTTCAAAATATTTTTAAATGCCTTCCAAATACTTTATATTTATTTATATTTAGTAAAAGAAAAATGATAGAAAAATCTATCAGGGTGGATTGATAGATTGCTTGGTTTAAGAATGTAAACAGTACTCTGAATACTTTAAAAGTTAACAAGGAAAAACCTCAGTGCCTCATTATGGCACTTCTGGTGAGTTAATAAATTGAAGAAAATTGTTCAACTAGGAGGGTTTTTTGTTTTGCTTAGTGAGTCTTATCTATGTAGCCATGTCACCCAAGATTAGAACAGGAGATATGCTAAAAAGAAACGCTTGCATATGGTGTGTAGATTAAGAACAAAGCATCTTTTTGTCATGGAAATGGATTTTCTCTCTTTTCCCCCCTTTTTTGGGGTTTTGTTTTGTTTACTTCATCACATAGAATTTCTCACACTTGGTTTGTTTTGTATTGCCCTCAATGACTACATGATCAAATGAATGGATTTATTTCTGGGGAATAAGAAAGACAGTCTTCCCATCAAAAGGACTACATTGCATCCCAGTGAGGAATTTTAAAGCGTTATTATTGTGGTCACTGAATAGCTCAAAATCGGCTTTACCAGCATCCTTAAAATGCAACAATGTAAATACTTCACTATTTTAGAGAATTGTGATCAAAAGGTTATTCTCTTGTTTAATAAATGTATGTCAGTTTATAGAATATAAAATATATATTGATAATTAGTTACATGCAGAGTTCTGCAATTTCAGAGCTCTGATTTACCAAAATCACATCAGGAGCTAAATTAGTTAAGTGTTCAACATTTTTATCTGACTCAGTTCAAATATTCTGCCTGCAGAAAGATTTAACTAGTTGTGTATATTCTAGAATAAGATGATGTTGTAATTTAGACATATCAGGCCTTTTCATTTCACTTTATAATTGTAAGCAATGCCACTGTTCCTGATTCTTGGTTCAGCAACAGGCCAAAAACACTTTAAGCATATAAAACAGGCAAAAAAGTGCAGATAATATTTTCCAAAGATACCCACTATACTAACCTTAGTTTTCTTTAGTATTTTAATTCCTAAGTCTCTTAAAGAATTCATCAAGTTATTGTATCTAGTAAATGTACACATGAGAAAACACATTTAGTGCTGCATTTTAGGGATATAATCCATTAAGAAAAGCTGTTAAAAGTAGGTGTACTTTTTTTTTCTTTACAGAAAAAATGTTACACAGTAGCAGAAAGGAACATGACAGCTTGACAGACTGAAAGATAAATTATATTTAAAATTATATGAAGATCAGTAAATTTAGGTACCAGTCTTAAAAAGATGTTTTAGAAACACTTTAATAATTTGAAACTATAGAGCAATGGGATCTTTTTTTTTTTCAAAAAGCAGAACACTCCCAGAGATCCCAAAACTAGTCAGAATAACATAAGCTACTATGTTGAAATGTTTGTTGTTGGAGAGAGAGCTCATGCTTTTGGTAATTTGGAAAATGAATGCTTACATGCAGTGATTAATTAGAATCTGCATAGTAGTTGATGCTGACAAGTCATGAACAAAAGGTATTTATGAACAAAACATTTAAAAAGATGCCATATTGAAAGAAATTGTCATTATAAAGAGTGGCAAAATATCTGAAGGAATTATTATAAATCCCAAAATAGTTAATTTGCTAAATGAGTTAATCTCGAGTATCAGAAGAATTTACATCTCCATTTTAACATTTCTCTAAATCAACAGATTACTAGTGCTATAGAACAGTCTTGCTTTGTTACAACAATTGGAAACACTGCATTCACTTAGGAACCAGATGCATTCACCAATTTCTGGGGGGAGGGGTACCACATAGCACTTTCAAGTGGATAATAATTGAATAGAAATTAGCTATAAAATTGCTAAGAGGGATTTCTAAAATGCAATTTGTACAGATTAAAGTAACATGTTTTTTTGTTTGGTTTCAGTTTAAAGTGGACCAGCTCTTAGAATAATGATAGGTGGTTTTCAAATAATTGTAAAATGCATTTATATTGTATTAAGGATTTTTGTGACATACTAAATTTGTTTTAAAAATCTGTTCATCAGAATTCTTATATTTGAACTGTATATCTTTTCAAAATGCAGTTGCATCGTTTTTTTTTTCCAGTTCATCATTCTGTTATTTTGTTGATTTACCCCTTTGAGTATATTCTTTAAAAAATATTCCTGCTTACTCTTAAGTAAGTTTATTTAAATTCAGTGGGCTTATTCCAGTAGATATAAGATAGCAGGATTAATGTTTATAAGAAATATACAGATAAGTAGAATGTTTTGCTTTCTATTATACTTAACTTATATTATTCTTAAGAATATTACAGATGATATGGAATATTTAATTAAACATTACGTTTTGTGATTTTTAGCAAATTGCCTTTTAAAATAATAAAAGGCCCTTGTATTTTCCAATTTTAAAACAGTTCTTTAAGATATTAGATTTATTATTAGTGTGATAGAGCAGAATTACCCTATATTATTGTACACAGTTGTATAGTAGATGTTCACATTATATTTTATATACTATTCAAACTAAAGGATGGTTTAATAGCACATTAATTAAAATTTGCTTATTTCATTATACAAACGCAAAATAATCTTAAAAATAAGATAGTGTAATTTTTTGTGTGTCATTACTGTTGGGAGGAGAGAAGTATATATGTGCTCCCCCAAATAAAAATATTACAAACATTAATTATTTGTATATCAATATCAGCTGAACATTCATGTTCTAAAGCAAATATTGATTACCTCTTTCTAAAAATATTTTAATATTCTGTTGAAATATAATTTAAAAATAAAAAACAATGCAAATAAAAATTTGTTACTTTGGTTGAAGCACTGAGAAAGCAAAAGCTTTCAATTTTTTTGCATGATTTATTGACTGAATACCAAACCAACAGTGAACTATCTAGAGAATATTAATTGATAAGTACAAGATGTATTAAATTTTGTAAATAATGAAATAGACTGCTGTGATTGATATAAATAAAAAATTGAAAAATTAAATACACTAAAATGATACAATTTGTATCCAAAATGGCTGCAAACTTTAGAAATACGAACAAAATATCTAGGACAAATAAAAAGTAACTTTTTTCACAATAAATAGCAATATGTAGATCCAAAGTTATAGTCACAATATTTCGTATTTATAGTATGGAGTTATGTTTCTCTACAGATAAAAAATATTCATTTCATTTTACAGCATTATTATAAAAATGGTTTTATAGGGATCTATTTATATGTAAAAAATGAAAAAGTAAAAATACCTTATATAAATTTGTTTGAAAACAATCCCTTTGAAATCTATTGATCTTTATTCGGAGTAAAGTCAGGATTGTTATCGAATTCATGACAAATCATGCATTATTTAACTTACGAAATGTAAAATACTTTTGAGAGCATTTTTATTGTTAATTGCATACAGAGCTAAGGCAATCTTGTAAAAAGTTTTTATTGTTACTCGAGAAAATAAGAACATCAGTAGAAGCTTAAAGCCCATTTTTAGGACAACCACAGAATGCCTGTATATTTTTTAAAAATAATGCATGCATGTTATTTTTAGTGTTTGAGACCAACTCATTTCTGTTTCCTGTGCCTAAGTGTTGAGTGCAGTAGAGAGTTTTTTGTTTGTTTTCAGTGAAAAGGTAGGATTGTTGGAGTGCCAACAAGCTCCCAATGAACTTTCCCTGAGGGTGGATAGTTAGAAGTGCTTTGACAAGGTTTGCTGATTTAACCTTTGCTTGTTTTGCCCTGCCAGGGGTGGCCACTAGTTGTCAAGCTCATAATACAATTAGTACATCTGTGCAGTTGACCTTGGCAGCGTGGCTTACCACTTGTTGTCTTAAGTGTTAACATCAAATCTGAGTGTCAACTAGAGATGCTTATGAGTTTTTTATATATTTTGTACAGCTTATCAAATACCTATGTAGTTCAACTCACAAGCTGGCAATACTAAGAAAAGAGTTGTGGTTTTACACAGTATGTCATTGCTTAAATTAATCTTATATAGTATCATTTACTTAGGTTAGCAAAATAACAGTGATTAGTCTTTCTCTAAGCTAATCTTCATTATTTAAGTGCATCAGTATTTTATTGCATATGCTTTATTAGTGATATCAGTTTATCTATGCAGAATATTATGAGAAATTTCATAATGTTCCATGGCTGGATTTTCAATCTTGATCATTTAGCACATACATATGCAAACAGCTCTCCTGCTTTCAATGAGACAGTGCTCTATAGAAAATTTCATAGTATCAAACCTGTATATATCTTCTAGTTTTCTGCCTGCTGGTTTATGTCATTGAAAATGGGAGGTTATACAAAAATGGATCAGTCTCTTATATTATTTAGATTTCTGTTAGGCCTTGATTCCTGTTTTACCAAGTTAATGAAATAGTCAATGTTTAATACTTCATTAACTCCCAATAAAATCTTTTATCACTGTAGTCTAAATATTGAACACCAACTAGTTTACAAATATACAATTGAATATTTGAGATTTCAGTCAAGCAGATACAGTAATTACATTTTAATCTCTTATGCGTTGATAATATTTTATCAGCGGTCAAAATGTAGAGTGCTTGATCTGTTCTTAATCTGGATTCATAAAACCTTAGCAGTTGGTTAAATGTTGCATATGCTTTCTGCAGAAGGCATATGATGACTATGCCACAGGTGGCTGTTAACTTAAATTGTGAAATTTAGGCCACTAAATAGATAGAAAGAAATATATCAGGGCAATGCAATTTTTGCATAGCAAGAGTGCCCTCCACTGTTCAGATTTATATTGTCAGCTTATGAGGCCTGTAGAAAAAGGATAGAAATTTTGCTATAGCACTAGAAATTTCTTCTACATTGTTAAACACAGTAGGGGTCTCTATTTGTCTCCTCCTGTTTCACAGCTTGGGCTCTGTGTGTGATAATTCATCTTTCTTTATGGGATTCAAAGCTATCATAAAAAAAATTAAAAGAATTAACTCAGAAAAAGGAGGGGGGAGAATGAAATAAAAAAGTAAAGCTTTCAATATATAAGAATTGTTTGATGAAAGAACTGCATGCTAAAAGTTAAACTGCTGTGTATAACACTAGTTCTTAATGAGGAAAATTGTGTTTGATAACATATTAAAGAAACATTGTCATTGTACAAACTAAATATATTAAAATCTTAAGATTTATTTTAGTAGTTATTAGTCATCTAAATCTAATTGAATTATTTGCCAATGTCCATATTAAAAGGGAATTATGCAAGATCTTTTCACACTGTGTCAGTCTAGATAAAGGCATTTACAGTTGCATTTTTTCATTGCATATGTTCCTCAAATTGGCTAATTGGGCCATTAGAGGAAAATGAATATATTTATAGACCAATGTTGGGATATTCTGTCCTGACATGCTGAATGAATGTATTTGTTCATAGCCATTTAGTGTGGAATAAGTGTAAAGTGTAATTTTATAACTTTTTATTGTTATTGTTGATAGCAAAATGCAGCCATCTACCCTTGCCAGGTGAGCAAGGTTGCAATACAATGCATGCCTATTTGAAAAGAAGGACCATTGAATGTATTGTAACTAAATTCTACATAGATACATCTTATCATTCAATCTTATTATTTTCTTAAATTGTGCCTATCTTGCATATGCCTTTTAAATGATGCAATCATTTAAAAGGCATGTAAAGAAACAGTTTACTTGGAGAAAATGTAATGGCCTAAGTAATAATTTAAAAGGATTTCATTTCAAAAAGTAACAATGATACAACAAAATAGAGAAAGTGCTTACTGAGAAAAGAATAGTTTTTATATCCTTTTTGTTTGAAAGCTGTTTTGCACAGTTAAGAGTTATTGAGGGGGGGCATCCTTGCAACTTTAAGGATTTTCGTTTTTCTTCATCCACTTCTGTTAAAGATGTTTTAGTAATAGTTAAATGGAATAGAGGTCAGTTACGTGACCACTGGGCCTTCTCTCTAATGGATAACCCGTACTACTTACAGTGGAAAGGAATAAATGTTCTAATATTGCTCATAAAATAAATATTGAGACAAAATATGTTTTAAAAACTGGCACTATTGCAAACTGAAAATGTTTAATGCTGCTAACCAAAGATATTCCCACTATTGTTTCTTTCTGTCTTTTTCCTCTTACTTGTTAGAGATGAACATGTTTCATGCAGAAATATAATGAGAAGAAACCGTAAAAAAAGACAATTCAGTAACTACCCACAACAAGATTTTTCCATTAATGTGGTTGGAATTACTGAAGTGTCCTTTACATACACTAAAATTCACAGTTCAGATGTCCTTAATGATTATTGGCTTCTGTCCAAATATTTTGATTAAATTATTTCGGAACATCAGACTGTATATGACATGAGCACAGATCCAAGTCAAGTGATATTATCGTGAAAAAGCCATGAGTAACTTGATGATCTAAAGAAGAAAACTTGACATATTTTATATTGTTATTACCTTATTTTTCAACTTATATTAAAGATTGACTTGACCCCAAAGCTGAAGCAGATTCCATATGTTTCTATGGAATATAATTCCAATATTTGGCTTACAATTGCAGTAACTTTTTCATAATTTATAATTCTTTTCCACATTCAGTGTTATGGTTATAAAGAACATATAATTTTCAAATACATATTCTTAATATGATCAGATTTTAAGCCCATTAAAAGATTTTATATATATATACACATACACATACACATATATATTCTATTTCAGTCAAAAGAGAGAACTCTATATACAATTCCCAATTTGTAGGAATGTTTGTTTAAATAATAATAAATCAAATTAACTGAAAAGCTCATTTAATGCATATTTTACATACTTTTCATTTTTAAATTAATTTATCCATTTTATACAAAATACTTGCATATGAAAATATTTTACACACTTCTGAAGATGTGTATAGGTATGAATAAATTTTCATATTAAATCTTGAATAAGGAATTCTTTGTATACAAATCTTGAGGACAACTTCAAGTTTCTGCATTTCAAAAGGACTGAACCATAGTTGTTAATAGGTTATCATGAAACATTAGATGTATTTTCAATATTAAGTTATTTTATTGGTAGATAAAATTAAAAAAATGTTCCCAGCTAAGATATATCTGCTCTTAATAGATTAAAATATGTATCAGTTTTTAAGTAATAGTTTGATTTTCATGTCAGTGCACTGAAACCTAAAATGTTAGTACAGTTTCAGGAAAAAAATCTTAAATATCATAAAATGTAGTTTGATTATCTCCCATTATTTTTATATGCCCATGGTAGACATGAGACCAAGCTGTCTGGGAGAAGCAATGATAAAATTCTGTATTTAACATAGGAATTTTAATTCTAGAATGATAAAATAATTCATTTTAAAACTCCAGTACATACTATCTTCTAACACTGATACTCTAATATTTCTGTACAAAATGTTGGTAAGTACATATACATATCCTACTTTATCCATAAAGCATTACTGAAAAAAGTTATTTCCTACTGAGTATCATAACTGAATAAGATTTAAACAGAAATTTCCTTTACCAGACCTAATATTCTATATCATTTTGGCTCTCTTATATTGTCCTTTGGGACTTCAATCCTAAATATGCTTACTAGTGCTAACATATACGTTTTAAATTGTGTGGTCAACATGAACTGAAATAATGTTCAATATAAAAATCATGTAAAGCTTTTATGTACATGAAGATTCCATCCTAACTACTTAATACACTCTTTACTTTTCTATTAAAATTAATGCAAAACCTCATGCTTGATTTATGCTTATAGTTTTTAACCCAACTATAATTTGAACTCCCAAATGTACCAGCAGGCCATGTTTGGAAAGCCTTGTTTGCTGTAATGTTGTCATAGATGCCTAGCACTTGAGTATCCATGCCAGTCTTTCTGAAGAAGACCAGTATCCTTTCTTTACATGTGGAAGTAGGCCATAAATGTGGCGTGTCAGTCAAATATTATTGTATTAGCTTAAAGTACACATGAAATAATACTTAATTTCTTATTTTTTCAATATAATAGATGCCAGGTCAAAACAGCTTTTTTTAGAATAAGCTACTTCAAGAACACTGATTTAAATTGTTGCCATAATAATTCATAAAGAGATTAGGAGGACAGATTGAAGTCCACAATAATTACTGTGGTAGTTCTCTTATATTCTGATTATTGAAGATAAAAGGAGACATGCTTGTGAGACAGAAAGGTGCACTCAAATAATTATATATATTACATCACATAAATATGTGAGAATATTTGGAATTCCAAAGTGATACACTCCGGATCACGTGGATTTGCCTTTAACTTTTGGGTTTTGATTTCCTTGAAAAAAAACCTTGCTTTTGTAAAGTTTGAATTAAAAACTTGCAGTAGCATGCAATAAAAGGTTTGCAAAAACATTTGTGCCCTAAATTCTGATAGATGGTAGTATCTGGATTAACACCGTGTTAGAATGACTGAAAACTATTTTTTTTTATATGTTAATTTTTAACTAGATTACAACTATGAGCAAGCATCAAATTTGTAGATAGAGCTAGTTCTTAAATTTAAAGAGATGAATATATAAGAAATATTGTTATTTTGTATATTCTATACTTTGATGAAATTTAATTTTAACATGAAGTTCCATAGAATAATATTTAAAATAATTTCATGTTCATTTTAGAGAGTCGCGAATATGAATTAACAAAACAAAACAAAACAAAAATCACAAATACAAACTAAGTTTTTATCTTCTGCTGTTGTGTTTTTAAAGAATGTTGACTCTCCATTTGAAAGCCGGTATGACAAAAATCAGGTGATCTTACCTAAAATTAAATATGTAAAAAATATTTCTTAAGAGGCTACAAGATTAGATGATCTATTTGGAACTGCAGCTTTTTCCAATAGTAAAATGCAGATTAAGATTATACTTTCTACTTTATGAATTAAGTTAGCTTGGGTATATTACTACGATAGGAAAATTTTAAAAATTAAAAATGAGTTTTATCTGTAATATTCACTACTGAACATTTGGCAATATATAAACAAAATTCATGTAAGTAACACAATGATTAACATTAATAGTAAGTTTTCTCTAAACTGCATGGCAAAATGTTTTGGAGATGGCCTTTGAGATTATTTTTCAGTTGCACAAAAGAAAGTTCAAACTCCAGGTACAATAAAATTACAAATAAACCCTTTATTTTCTTCTCCTTCTATATTTTCATGTAAATCATTTGTAGTTTTGCTTCCAATAAACACAACCAAATTCCAAATATGTTTTAAATTTTTTGCTAAGGTGTAACTTTTAGCCGATCTGAATTCTAATATCAAAATATAATTCAGGTGGAAAGTTGAGCCACTTGCTGCTTTGAACTATATTTGTTGTTGCTTGGTGTTTTTTTTTTTTAGTGATGTAAAAAAAAATTAAAGTGCAAGAGCTAGAAAAAGGAAAAGAAAACAACTTGAATATCAAGATTAAAGTGTTTTATCAGTTAGACAAATATTTTATATTCTAAGAGGAACAGGATTTTTCTTGAATATTCTTCCTTAATGTAAAAATGAAATTAATTGATTGATCCCTTAATGTGCAAGAAACTGACATGTTTTCAAAAACTGAAGTGGATTTTTTCACACTTCTATGTGTAAATTACAAAATGATTTACATCTATCATCTTGCTGTGTGATTTGCTTCTGACATTTTATCTGTAAGTTAACAAAAAGCAGTTATGCTTCAGTAATGTCCAGAGCATCAAATGGAATCTGTGTAATTATGGTACACTAGTACTGCATACAGCTTTCAAAGTATATAGGTGCTTTTATATATTACAGTGCTTTTAAAGTGAAATCTTACAGTCTCATCAAATGTTGATGTTTAAAGTTTGTGTTCAGCTATTAATATGATCAGGTGTGAATTAGAATTCTGTTCATTAGATATGCTTGTTATTCAACACAAGAGAGTAATGCGAGTCAGAGGAAGTAGCTGCCTACAACAGTAATTAAACATGTGTAACCAATTAGTGGGTTTTCCACTATGGTACAAGCATATAATTTGCAGAGTCTTTCTATGAGAATAGAAGAAAAAAGGTACTAAAAGTGTGCCTTGACTACAACATTCTCATGTTAAACATGTCAATGTAAATGAACTTTAAATATATAATTTCTGGTTTGTTAACAAACCACTGAACTCTATTGGCTAACAAAAGTAACATGTAATTTTAGCACTTCTTGCCAAAAAGAAAAGATATTAATTTGATTTATATAACTGGAATGTACAATCACATTTTACATACTTTAACAATTATGTATATTTGCTTCATGGAATGTATGGATGAAGTACAAAAATGAGACTTTACATATATCAGAGGTATACATATAAATATTTTAAAATTAAATACATTGTTAATTTAACAGGTTATGTGGAGTTATACTGTGCCTATGGTGTCTCTATGCAGTATAAAGATAATAAATCTAAGTAGCACAAAGAACCCACTTGAGTAACAGAAGCTCAGTTTGTCGTGTCAGGTGCTGATTTGAGTTTGAAAGGTTACAGATTAGTTTAGCAATGTTAAGTGAACTGGCAAAGGCATCTCTAATTTTGCTGGAAATGAGGAAGCTTGATGGCAAAGGGGAATCCTAATGAGTCCATCAGAAGCTTGCTTTGTACCCAACAGACAAGGTAGCTGTGAATTGTATGAAAATATTGGAAATCAATTGCTTCTATGGAATTTCATTAAGAAGCAGTATCCACAATTGATAGGGCCTCATAATTTGATGGATTGCACTAAGAAAATGATTAGCTAGGTAGAAAGAGTCATAGAATACACACACTGAGGGACCTCAGAAATGTTGAAGTGGTGTAATTTGTACAAAATAAAAAATATTGATTCTTACTCATGTGCAAAATTCTAAAATGGAGGGAGGGCTCTTTTGCAAGTCATTGGCTGATACAATCTTCTGATTTCCCCCCCCCCCACCCACCCCCGCTGCCTCCCCACAGTGCCAGGAGAAGGAGCAGATGATGGTGATAGTGGGAATGAAAGCCGGAGTGGAAGTGAGGAAACAAACGTTTGTGAAAAATGTTGTGCGGAATTCTTCAAGTGGAGTGATTTCTTGGAACACAAGAAGAATTGCACTAAAAATCCATTGGTGCTCATTGTGAATGAAGATGAAGCCACTCCAGCTCCTGAAGAATTTGCAGAGCCTTCTCCTGCAAGCTCATCTAGTGATCAAGCAGACAGCGAGGCTGCTGAAGAAAGTATTCAAGCTGAGAACAATGAGGTCTGTGAGATAAAGAATACAGAAAAGGAAGAAGAACCCATGGAGGTAGAACCCTCAGTAGAAAAAAGCTACTCCAATCCAGGCACCTCTAGTACAGCTACGCCACTACCTCAAATTAGCGAGCCACCTTCTTTGACAGGTTATAACATGCCAAACACTAACGTAACCTTAGAGACACTGTTGAGCACTAAAGTGGCAGTTGCACAATTCTCACAGAGTGCAAGGTGTGCAGCTAATGCCACCGCAGCGAGTGGGGTTACAGCAGTGGCCATCCCGATGATTCTTGAGCAGTTGATGGCCTTGCAACAACAGCAGATTCACCAATTGCAGCTGATCGAACAGATCCGGAGTCAAGTGGCAATGATGAACCGACAGCCATTACGTCCCACTTTAAATACGACTCCTTCCCAAAGCACTCCTGTGCAAGCCGCTAACCAACTCCAGGGATTTGCAGCAAACTCTGCTCTTCAGTTAGCAGCAGTTGTTCCTCCTGCCATAGTGGCCCAAGCCACTGGCAACCCACCAACTGCCTTTGAGAGTACTCAGCACATATCAAGGCCCACGTCAGGTGCAAGCACTCCTAACATGTCAAGCAATGGTTCTTCTATCCCAAATGAAACAAGCACACCATCTTCCTCTAATGTAATTACTTCTTCATTAACACCAGTTTCTGTGTCAAATATTACTAGCAGCTCTTCACAGCCCCCAAACCCTTCAACTCCACCTTCAGTAGGACCTGGAAATCTCCTCGCCTCAACTTCCAGCCTGCCAAACCCACTTCTACCTCAGACTTCATCCAGTAGTGTAATTTTCCCCAATCCACTGGTTAGCATTGCTGCAACAGCTAATGCATTGGATCCTCTCTCTGCTCTTATGAAGCATCGCAAAGGAAAGCCACCAAATGTATCTGTTTTTGAGCCTAAGACAAGTTCTGAGGATCCTTTTTTTAAACATAAATGTAGATTTTGTGCCAAGGTTTTTGGGAGTGATAGCGCTCTACAGATTCACCTGCGTTCACACACAGGAGAAAGACCTTTTAAGTGTAACATTTGTGGCAATCGGTTTTCTACAAAAGGCAATCTGAAAGTTCATTTTCAGAGACATAAAGAAAAGTATCCACATATTCAGATGAATCCATATCCAGTTCCAGAGTACCTCGACAATGTTCCTACTTGTTCCGGAATTCCATATGGGATGTCATTGCCACCTGAAAAACCAGTTACTACGTGGCTGGATAGCAAGCCCGTTTTATCAACTGTCCCGACTTCAATTAGTCTGCAACTTCCCCCTACAATACCAGGGGTAAACAGTTATGGGGATTCCCCAAGTATTACTCCCATGAACAGATCGCCCCAGAGAACATCCCCGGTGTCAAGTGAATGCACTTCTTTATCCCCAAGCCTAAACAATTCTGAGTCCGGCATCCCTTTTTCTGAAGAATCCCCACAACCAATTCATGGTAGTTCAACCATGACTAAAACTGAACCTGTCAATATTCCAGTAACAAATGCAAGGCTAGGAGATATTTCTATAAGTGGTCAGGTTTCTGTAGTACCCACATCTACAGCCTCTAGTGCTGTTACCGAAAGCAGTATTTCTACAAGCCTCCCAAACACTGTTCTTCCAGCATTGTCTGACCAGTTCAAGGCTAAATTTCCATTTGGTGGTCTATTGGACTCTATGCAAACATCAGAAACCTCAAAACTGCAACAACTAGTAGAAAACATTGATAAGAAGATGACAGATCCAAATCAGTGTGTCATTTGTCACCGTGTGCTCAGTTGTCAGAGTGCTCTCAAGATGCATTATAGAACACATACAGGAGAAAGACCATTTAAATGCAAAATTTGTGGACGTGCATTTACTACAAAAGGCAATCTAAAAACACATTTTGGAGTTCATCGAGCGAAGCCACCACTTAGAGTACAGCATTCATGTCCCATTTGTCAGAAGAAATTTACAAATGCTGTTGTTCTTCAGCAGCATATTCGTATGCACATGGGTGGGCAAATTCCAAACACACCATTACCAGATGGCTTCCAAGATGCAATGGACTCAGAGCTTTCTTTTGATGAAAAGAATGCAGAGACACTGAGCAACTATGATGATGATATTGATGAAAATTCTATGGAGGAGGACATCGAATTAAAAGATGATATAAGAGATCCCACCAAACCACTTCTACCTTATTCTGGATCGTGTCCACCTTCCCCCCCATCTGTAATTTCTAGCATTGCTGCTCTTGAGAATCAAATGAAAATGATTGATTCTGTCATGAACTGCCAACAGTTGACCAATCTAAAATCTTTAGAAAATGGGTCAGGGGAAAGTGACCACTTAAGCAATGATTCCTCATCAGCTGTTGGAGATCTGGAAAGTCAGAGCGCAGGGAGTCCTGCCATGTCAGAATCATCTTCATCAATGCAAGCTCTTTCTCCTGAAAATAGCAACTGTGAAAGTTTTAGATCTAAGTCTCCAGGCTTCAGTAACCATGAAGAACCACAAGAAATACATTTAAAGACAGAAAAATCTGACAGTCCCCCACCACCTCCTGTTGAAAATGGAGGCGCACTGGATCTGACCGCCACCAACCCCGGGAGGCCAGTCATCAAAGAAGAAGTTCCTTTTAGCCTGCTGTTCCTGAACAGAGAACGCGGTAAGTTTAAAAGTACCATTTGTAATATCTGTGGCAAGCCTTTTGCTTGTAAGAGTGCATTGGAAATTCACTACCGCAGCCATACTAAAGAGCGTCCATTTGTATGTACAGTCTGCCATCGTGGGTGTTCCACTATGGGTAATTTAAAACAGCACTTACTGACACACAAATTAAAAGAGCTGCCTTCTCAGTTATTTGAACCCAACTTTACTCTAGGTCCCAGCCAAAGTACTCCTAGCCTGGTCACCAGCACTGCGCCTACTATGATCAAAATGGAAGTGAATGGTCACAGCAAGCCGATCTCATTGGGCGAGGTTCCATCGCTTCCAGCTGGAATCCAGGTTCCTGCTGCACCACAGACAGTGATGAGTCCTAGCATCACTCCTATGCTGGCACCCCCACCACGTCGAACTCCAAAACAACACAACTGTCAGTCATGTGGGAAGACCTTCTCCTCAGCAAGTGCCCTACAGATACATGAACGCACCCATACTGGTGAAAAGCCATTTGGTTGCACTATCTGTGGTAGAGCTTTTACCACAAAAGGGAATCTTAAGGTAAGAAGGTAAACTTCATATTAAAAATACATAAAGGGTCATATTGAACCTGATTGTTTCAGCAGATGCTGGCTCCTCCTCCTCTTTGTCTTCCTCGAGTCAAATCAGAGCAGGAGAAATGGATTGAATTTGGATGTTAGGCTAAAATATTGTTTTGAATATAAATGACTTTTTGCAAGCTAGAGTTTCACATGCTTTTTCCTATCCTCCTTGTTAGTAACTACAGTTTAGCGTTTAAACTACTAAAAAGGCATTTAATCCTATTTGTGAATAATGGGAACAAGCCAATTTCATAAAGTTAATTTGAAGATCAATCCAATTTGGCAGTTTCAAATGACAATTCAGATAGAGGCTAATCAACAAGGGATGTGAACTCTTCTAAGCCTCTTGAACCCACATTGGAAGGTGGAGGGAGAGAAGAGATTTCCAAGCTTGTGGTTCAATCTCATTCGTCATCAAGCTAAAGTATGATTTGGCCTCAGATCCAAACCCCACCATTCTAAACCAATGTAAAATTAAATATTCCATATATATCATTATATACATCTAAAAATAAATTTTCATACTTATTCGTTTATCATATTTATATAATTGCCCATCTAGCAATCAAGCAAAAATGCTCTTTTCATGTACAAGATATTCTAATTTTTTTTCTTCCTCCTCCTTTGTTAAATAATGGTTTTTGCTCTCTTGGAATTATTTTTTTAATATTAAAAATGGTTATAATTAAAAGAATCCTAAAAAATCAATAATAATAATTTTAAGTCCACATTTATGAACCAATTTTCATCCAATTTTCCTGCAAAAGTTTCAGATTGCAGCTTCTTATACCATTATGTCTTAGAGAAGCAGTCTTTTCAGTAGTATTTTCCAGATACTAAGATTATATAGTGGGATGCAGTCCTTCAAAATTGGCAAATGCTCAGTGAAAAGGCCGTCTTGATAGTTACAGTGGCATTTTTTTCTTTTTTATTATTTAAGGGTAATACATTTTTTATACTAAAGAAATGTGAAAAGTAGACCTATAACATTTTATATCTCCACATAATCCAGGTAATTATAAGATTATAGGCAATCGAGGAGCCCTGTAACTGATGTTAGCCCAAATCTAAGTGATTTATAACTAGTGCAAAATAAATGAGTTGTTGTAACAAATATATTTGACTGTTTCTTAAGATATTTAGTCCCTGGCAATTTTACATGAATCAAATCTAACATAGTTTGGGGAGAAAAGGTCTATTCATGTAAACAGAAGATACTTAGACTTGTTAGAGTAGTCTTCAGTACTCTGAAGGGTCCTTGAACATCTGGAACAATTTTTAGGAGAAAATGAAAACTTGCATGCGAGCTGAATAAGAAAATTCCTTCTGCTTGACTGACAGGAAGCTTGCGTTCAGACCATTACAAATAGAGAAAAAATAAAATCAATATTTATTTGAAGAACAAGCAAAATTAATCTTTGCTTTATCCTTTTTATTTTATAATTATTTGCCATGGGTCTTGTGTCATTGGGCAGCAACATCTGTGCATAGTTGGTTTGCCGGAAACTTCATATAACTGAAGTTACTGCTTCCAAGTAAATATGAATATAATTGAATTGCAAAAATTCACATTCTTAAAAAGTTGACAAGATTTACAGGTTTATAACTTAAAAAGTCCCTGAAATACAGAGTAAGCCTAATTATCTTGAATAATAATAATCTTGCGCAGGAGAAAGTTAATGTTTAGCATTATTTGACATTTTAAATTGTGAAATTAGAATGTTTTCTATTGCCGATTTAAACTGTATGTCTGTCATCTTTGTAGATTGTGTAAATTTCTTTGCTCATTTGCCCATTTTTTTTCTATCTGTTCTTCCTCTAAAGGTTCACATGGGAACTCATATGTGGAATAATGCTCCTGCACGGCGTGGGCGTCGGCTGTCTGTGGAAAATCCCATGGCTTTGTTAGGTGGGGATGCTTTGAAGTTTTCAGAAATGTTCCAAAAGGATTTAGCAGCTCGGGCAATGAATGTTGACCCAAATTTTTGGAACCAGTATGCTGCAGCTATTACTAATGGACTTGCTATGAAGAACAATGAAATTTCTGTCATACAGAACGGAGGCATTCCCCAGCTCCCAGTAAGTTTAGGCGGAAGTGCCATTCCGTCTTTAAGTAACGTTTCCAGTGGAATGGACAAAGCTCGTACTGGTAGTAGCCCTCCCATCATTGGTTTGGACAAAGCGAGTTCTGAAACAGGAGCCAGTCGTCCATTCACGAGGTTTATTGAGGATAATAAAGAGATTGGCATAAATTAAAAGAATTCAGTACAAATAACTGTTGGACCACTGCTCAAATACAACATTTGTTCTTTCATGTACAGTTTGGGGAACTAAACTTTAGTTTTGTGGCCTAATTGCCTAGATAACTCTTACGATTTATCAATAGCAGAAATACATAACTTTGTGTCTGCTGAAAAGTTGTCTCGCAAGATTTGCATGGTACTACTTCAACAGTGAGCTGACCATTAGTGAGAACTTACGAACCTTTTTAATTTAAGCAAATGATAAATCATTGGATAATTCAATTAGGTACTGAATGAAGCCAAATTGTTTCAAATTTTGTTGCAAAGCAAAGCAAAGATGCCACCAGTTGAGTAAAAGTGGGCTTCACAATGGCATTTCAGTCCAGCTCTATCTTTGCTGATTTTCTTCTACTCAACTAGAAACTTGAACTGTTTTTAGAATTCTTCTAACATTCAATAAGTGATTTAGTACCCTAATGCTGTCTAAGATTACAGTATTCTTGTCTGTAGTATTTATAATGTAAAGATAATGCGGGTAACAGACAATATACTAGCCCCATTCTTAAATGAAGCTTTTGTATGGCAAAATACACCTGGCTATGTGACTTCTTTTTTTAAAGCAAGTTTTGTTTTACTATAAATAAGTGGTTTATTTTGATGCAGGCAAAATTGTGAAGTTTTATTGGGAAAGATAGCATGCTTTCAATGTGCAAGTACCTGTCAGTAACAAACCATTTTAATTTAAATCTTTGTAGCTGCTATGTGGACAGTTGTTCTCTTAAATGGAAAAAGTGTAGTGTGAACTTCAGTTCATAGTTGGAAAAACAAGTTACAGACAAACCTTATTACAGTAGATTATTCACAATACTATAAGCAGTTGTGAATAAAACACTTCATGTTATCAAAGGCTGTACAATAAAAGGCAGTGTTTGTATAATGTGGTTGCAAACTCTTAATTTATACTATTGCACTTTTAGTATTTTATATTTAGGGAGGTTTGTCTATAATTTGAATCTGAACAAAGATGTAAACTATTTTATAAATAGTACTTTGGCTTGAGGAAAAATGGGAGAAGGGTTTGTTGTGTTTGTCTTTAAGGTCAAACAGTATGAAAGATCTGTGCTCCTTTTAATAAAAAAAAACTGCTAAGAACTGTCAGATTCTTGGATATAGTGGGGCCTGCCATTTCTTAGACCAAAATGATTCATTTAACTTTTTTGTAAGCCCACCCTCCAACAGACCTTTGATATGTTAATCTTAGGGCTGTGATATCAGTGCAAGTCTAAGAGAGGGTAAAGAAAACATTGTGTAGGCTTAATTTTGCTGTAATCGGTTCTGTCTCTTTCACTCCCACCCACAAACTCTA
Organism: Crotalus tigris; assembly: GCF_016545835.1. Taxonomy (NCBI): domain Eukaryota; kingdom Metazoa; phylum Chordata; class Lepidosauria; order Squamata; family Viperidae; genus Crotalus; species Crotalus tigris. The sequence goes on along the minus strand of NW_024100095.1, from coordinate 333,157 downwards.
TGCTGACTGCTTAATAGCACTGGTATGTAAAGCAAAACAGAAAAAAAACATTCTAAAAACATTACGCAAATTCCCAATCTGTTTTATTTAATATTCTAAGATTTACTACAAAGCACAATGTACTCTGAATACGCTAATATAATTTTCATGTGTTTAAAGCATTGTTTAAAATTGTGACTAAAGGGAATGTTTCCACTCTGAACTAGGGTGCTGGTGAGGCTTGGGGCATAATCAAAACTTGAACAGTAAATGTTTTGTGTACTACCTCATTTTTGTGCATTACAAGCATGGTGGAATCTGACAGTAGGATCCTCCGTTCAAGAAAATTGTTCAAGGGACATTATGGGTAGCTGGGAAACAGCACACAATGTTTATGCCCCTGAAGAAAGAATCAGACAGTGAGGTCTTCTCAGTTGTGACTGGAAAAAAAAATAGGACAATCTCTTTTTTGTGCAACCACAACAAAACATTACTATAAGAGGATGGACTGTTTCTGCCATCATATCACTGAATGGAAAGTTTAAAAGACTTACTAGTGGTTTGTTACTATTTTGAAATGAACAATGAATTATTACAGCTCTGTTTTCTACAGCAATGATAGATAAAATATAAATATGGACATGTACATATTATTAAATATGTATGTGGGGTGTATGTGTGGGTGTGCGTAGACATACCACACACCGATACACACACACATCTGTACATTAAAACACATTCTATTATCAATGATTGAGCAACATTTGTGTTTGGGGTGATTCAAAATTGGAAAACAAAGAAAACTGAGGTTGCTTAGTGTTGCTGTTTTTTCAGCAAATGAATGTTTTTATTTATCTGTGTCCATTCCTGGTGTGCTTTATTTTTTAGTGTTTGGTACCATGTAGTGTTATTTCTTTTCCCTAAAGGATGTGCATATCTTAAAAAGAGATGTAAAGTGTTGTAAATAAGATGGCTGATGAAGGTACAGTAAGACTGACCCCACTTTGTATTCAGGGTTAGGTTCTTCCTCTCTGCATGGTGAAGAGAGACACTTATTTTTATACTGTGATACCATGTAGGGCTAGGAGCCTCCCTGAATTGTTGGGAATTGTTACCTAGATCCAATATTTTTTATTATTAAATCTGTTGGCTCGACACATCTGATTGAAATGGATGTCTTAGTCTAGGTTACTATTTTTGTCACATGAAATTGAATAAAATGCAGGATGTAATATTATTTATGAATTGTGTTCCATGCTTATTCACTAATAGGATGAGGTACAGGAGTGAGACTTCCCACAGCTCTGCAGTTAAAAGGCTCAGCACCTTGTATTCACGTTCAGGACCTATTTTCACATATGCCTAGTACTGAGAAGCTACTTCTTCAGTTAAAAAAAAACAAAACTCCTACGAATTTACCATATCAGCAATGGAAAAAAAAAGCTGTATCAAAAATGACAATGCTTTATAAAACAGTTTTTTATAGCTAACTACCTTGGAAGTAATCATTCTATTAAATTCAATTTATGCAAACTGCAATGCATACTCTGAATGGCTTTGATCTGGTAATTTCATGATGCACCATTGAACTATTTTTTGCAGTTTTTATGTCCCTTCAGAGATGCTGAAGGAAAAATGGCAAGAAAACTTGAAAGGTGTTGTGTCATGAATATATTCCAGTGGGTAATTGAAACACAGCTTTATGATAAGTAGAGATATACTCTCTAGCAAGTGAATTGGCCATGAATCTGGTTGGATGCAAAGATGTATTACTAAAATAGATCAGTCGTAGTTGCTTCAGACTATGACACTGTAATAAATCTTCTTGAACTAACAGAGTAATTAAGCAGCTTTAGTTTCATAAGCATCTATTTGAAGCTGTGATGTCAAAATGGCGTATGTATTGGGAAATGACAATATTACTGTACGTAACTGTAGTGTGACATCTGATGCAGGAACAAAAGTTGTGTTACTTACCTGGTAATGTTGGAAACATTTCTTTTTCTCCCACAGAAACCCATGTGTAGCAACTTTTAGGGTGTAACACTGACAAAATATATTTTGTATCTAGAAAGCTTACCTTATAAGAAATATATCGAAATATATTTGTCATATAGATAGGGAAATGCCTGAAATGGCTTTATATTTATGGCACAAAAGTGTATGATCTGGGCACACTGTTAAATAACCCTCTTCAGAACTTTCAAGATGGAAATGAATCTTTGGTGGGAATATTATTGGCTAATAAAATTATAGTATAACACAGCCTGCAGATGTTAATATTTTTAGACTAAAATGTTCTAAAAAATGTGGGATTTCTCCCTGCCTTGCATTAAAAGGAATAGACATTTTGTAGAAAGTAGAAAAATAGAAATAACATTTAAAACTAAGCTACTTTGTTCACCACGCATCTCTATTCTATTGAATAACCTCTCTTTTTATGACTCATATAATCTATATTAAATAACATTTTGGAAAATTAAATACCAACCATATATCTAAGGCTTTATTTCCTGATGTGAAACACTTCAGAATTTCCAGTCACCTTGATATTTGGCTGACCTGGAGAAGCTGAAATTTCATTATTGAACATCTTTGGTGAGAATACTACTATTATAAGCATCAAATTCCATATTTAAGTAGAAAAATGATTAATTAATAGGTCATTGGGATATTTCATCTCAATTAGTTTCTAAAACCATTCTAGGGAACTTGCTATAATGTACCTGCCAAAGATATGCAATGCCTGTGGCATTCTATCTATAGACATAAGGCTTTCCCATTTTTCACTACTCTACAATGATAGAGAAGTGATAGAGTAGAAATATTTCTATTAATATGTGATTCTCAACATGAAATAGTTATTTGAAAAAAAAATAAAAAAACCATTTCATATATTCTGTTTTTTTCTTCAAACTATATGGAAAATAAAAAGCAATTTTTAAAAAATCGGGATAGGAAGACAATGATTTACTAATGTGGAAAAAAGCAACTGCTGTCAAAGAAAATAAGATAATGTTAATGAATGGTAGACATGAATGGTCAGTTTATATAAACACAGATAAACATCTATGAAATGGTTAAAAGAAAATTACATAAAGCCATCTTACTCGATTTTCTGCATTAAGGCAAAAGTACAAATTCTCCATAACTTGTCAGGTTAAATCCAGATAGACAAAGCTTTTTGAGGTGAAATGTTTTTCTTTGTTGGTAAAATAGGTTTATCTCATGAGCTTCATGTCTTCTTCCTACAAATGAATGTGAAGCCAAAGATGCAATCCTAATCCAATTTTATGTGGAAATTGCTATGCAATCCTATAACAATTCTCTCAGAAGCAAGTTTCACTGACTTGAATGGAATTTACATGGTAAGCATGTATAGGACTGAATTATATATCCCATTTATATTTATGGCAGTGACACATTTTTGTTAAAATTCTTAACTATTATTCTCTACTTTTATATACTCTGCTTATTATATGCAATCAGTTGTAGCAGCTTGTGCCTAACTAAGAAAGTGATCCTAATTTTACAATGCATTTGTACTTATTTATCAGTCCACTATTTTTATTTTCATTTCTCAAACCCACACAAGTCTGAGATCTTTTCAAAAATAGTTTATTAAAAATTATTAGATGGGTTCTTATTACTAATTATAGTTTTATTGTAATCTGAATTTCAATGGTTCATACAAATTCATTTATCATTTCAAGAAATCATGACTCTGCAAAGGTTCAGTCCTCCCCTCCATAATTAGCTTTTAGTAGCTAGAAAAAGTATTAAGAAATGGTTGATATAACTCAGAGCTCATGTTCTATTTCATATGAGGGAATTCCCAAAATTACTATGATATAGCATTATTAATATTCCCAATAACATACGGTCCTATTCATTCCCAAGAACAAGTAACAAAATCATGAATATGTTCCTGCTCAATGCAGGGAGAAAAGTGACCCTGAGAAATTGGTATAAACCTGGTTAATTGAAGCAGGAGCAAATATATGGTTCAAACTAATGTACACTAATGACCTAATAGACATATACACCTCTGATTTGAAATATCTACTTGCCGTGTTCATGTGTTAGAGCAGTGGTTCTCAACCTTTCTAATGCCGCGACCCCATAATACAGTTCCCCATGTTGTGGTGACCCCCAACTACTTATACATCACCGGGTGCCAGGGGCATGGCCAAAGGGAGAAAAAATGGCGGACAGCCTTGTTTGGCGACCCCCGTGAAATGGTCGTTCGACCCCAAATGGGGTCCCGACCCACAGGTTGAGAACCACTGTGTTAGAGCTTGCTGCTTTTGTCATAATTCTGAAAGCAATGACATGCTGTATGCTCTGCTCTGCTGATATAATGTGTATAAAATAATTCTTGCAATATAATGCTGCTTTTTTTTTCATTTTGCAGCTATTGATCAAGTTTACATTGCAAAATTTTATGTTCACTTTGCAGTTATTTTAAATTAAGCACACAAAATAATCAAAGATCGTTGTGTTGCCCAGCTAGGAAATCAAATTTTTGCAGCATTAAAAAACTGTTCCAAACTGGTTGAGAAAAACAAAGTCACTGAGCATTTCCTGTTTTTCTAGTTCTATACTCTTGCAATCCTAAAACATGAATTCAACCAGCAGCCCTAAATAGTAGGAGACTCAGGACAGACAAAAGTGCTTCAGATAGCACATTATTCAGCAATACCACTGACTACCACTATCTCCAATTAGATCAAAATGAATTGTGAAATATATTGCAGGTAGTCCTTTACTTATGACCACAATGGAGCCCAAACTTTCTGTTGCTAAGTGAGACATTTAAGTGAATTTTGCCCCATTTTATGAGCTTTCTTGCTACAGTTAAAATGAATCACTGCAGATTTTAAGTTAGTAACACAGTTGTTAAGAGAATCTTAATCTTAAGTGAATCTTTCCCATTGACTTTGCTTGTCAGAAGATCGCAAAAAGGGATCACATGACCCCGGGACACTGCAAACAACATAAATACGAGTCAGTTGCCAAGCATCTGAATTTTGATCATGTGACTATGAGGATGCTGCAACAGTTGTAAGGGTTAAAAAAATGGTCATAAGTCACTATTTTTTAGTATTCTTGTAACATTGAATGGTCACTAAATGAACTGTTGTCAGTCAAAGACTACCTGTACTACACAAATAAAAAAAAAATGTAATTTATATCATGGGAAATGTATTTTCATTTGCTCCCTCCTCCACACATAGTTGCTTGTGTTCACTAACTACAAAATGTAGTGAGGACTGCCAATGTTATAGAAGATAAGATTGTCACTGGCGATTAGTCATTACTCCCAAACTATACTTATATATGATACTTATATATGATATGGCATGATTCCTGATACCATTTATAAGCAAACAAGCTTCAAAAAATAAACTGATCCAAAAAGGTGCTGTTTTTAAACAAGTCAAAGGATCTTAAGAGTTTACTGCATATAATTTTCAGAATCTTGTTAGATCACAAATTTAGGGTATGCTAAAATAGCTGCATGTCTTATGTATCATAACCCTGGGCAGCTTACAAGCAATTAAGATTTTTCATAAAACTTCTCACATGTGAGAAATTAATATGATACTTTTACAGTTATTTTCTGAAGTAGATTTGTGAACAAGGTGCACAGTACTGCCTGTCTCCAGAATGTTGGCAGTAGCTTTATATAGCACACCCCTCAGTATCGCTTTTTGGATGTTTAATTTTCAAACTGCCTGCTAATAAGTTTAATATGGGTTGTATAGCACATAATCTATAACACCTTCTAAAAAAAATCCACAACTAATATGGCTGTTGTCATTCCAGATGCCTTGAGCTACATGAGACCACCATTACTATTAGTCTTTCATTTTACTCAGGTGAGTTTTCTCTTCTTGGAGCAAGATAATGATAAAGATTTCTGGGCACTGTAATTTGTTACACAGAGTAACATCTATAGTAATGTAGAATAAATAATGTACTGAAATATACTAACCCAATAAAATATGACTTATGTTCACTTCATTAAAATTTTATATATAAGTACATGTAATTAGAATGTTTTAGAACTTAACGTAGCCTCTGTCTTCATGCAAATACCTTGAATAAAGTATTGGAAGGTTGTGGGTATGGCTATTTCTAAAGTACTTATAAAATGGAGAGCAAAAATTGTTTTAAAAAAGAAACTAGAGTTTCTGCAGGTTTCTGAGGTTCAGAGTAGCTATTTTGTTGCTTGATATTTAATATGCAATGTCAAATTCATATTTCGGAAAGGCAAGGACCCATCAATCTGATTTTCTTTTTATCTCATATCGTGCCACACAAATGTAATAAGATAGATTCGATGTGATTCCAATCCTTAAGTTTATGTATATGTGCAAGATAGAAATTGAAGCATTGAAAGATCAGCAGAAAATTACATTTCCCTTCCATTTATTACTAATTCAAACAACATTCTTTCAGATAATGATTTGGAATACCAATTATAAAATGAGTTTGGGGAACACATAATATAGGCTTTTTCTATTAATGTTTTGATTGGACATCTCTTAAGATTGTTAAAATGGTGTTAGAAAGATTATTTGTAATTTTGTACTAAACATTTGAGATTTACCACTATAAAAAAAAATATGGGTTCACTGAGCATCGGGACTAGAGAAGAAGCTCACTATAGTCCAGCATGATGACTGAAGAATCCATCAATGGATTATGTCAGTCCTCCTGCCCAATCAGACTAAGTTGTCAAGTTGTCACGCCCCTCTTTGACTGGGACCTCCCAGTTTCATCTTAGTCTTTTGCCCATGAGGACGTGATAACTTGTCTTTCTTCATTGAATAGCAGGTCAGACTAGATATTGTTAAAGCATTGGTGGATTCTTCCTGGAGAATAGGAGGATTATAGTTGGGTTGTTCCTTTCTCTGGGAGGTCTGGCCTTTTTTCCCTTTCCCTTGGGGGCAGAGTAGTATTTCTCTCCTTGCAAGGGGGGGTGGCTGCTTTTCCCTAAACTCAGCAGTTCGCTGAGTTAATTCCCAATTTAACTGAAGGGTAGAAGTGGGGGGTGCTCCTTTCATTTCAGTAAATAAAGGAACTGAGTTCTTCCAATCCCCTTTTGAACAGCGGACACGTTCTTTCTAGCGGCCACCATTTTGAGGCCACGTGGCTTCTCTGACCGGGCCCGGTCAGAGCTTCTCACTAACAGCTGCCATTTTGAGTCCGCTGGCCTACTTTCTTCTTTGAAGCAATTTCGGGCTATCATCCAGTTCTGTTTGCCGCACGGAGTGTGCTTCTGGGGAGGATCCTTTTACTTTTTTCCGGCTGCTGCTAAAAGAAATGAAGCCTCGTTCTGTAGTGGCGAACAGATAGATTTGCTCATTAGAGGCTTGGAAAATCAAATTATTTACATTTTACCTTTTCTGGACTTGGAATATTCAAAGACTGGTACAGGGATTCGTTTCCTCTCCCTTCCCCCCCCCAGCGGAGGTAGTATTCCTCCCAAAAGGGCGTCCGCCATTTTGTCAACTACTATTCCCATAGGGAAATGCCCAGGGCAGGCAGGGACGCCATTTTGAATGTTGAATTCAATGTTGAATTTTGAATGCCACTTCAGATAAATAAACTTGGACCTTGTTTTCTATCTATGAACTGGCCATGATTGATGTAATGGAAAGAAATGAATTATTAAATTATTTTCTCATCAAGATTAATTTAAAATTTGATTCATTTAAAAACTAGGATGAATTAGAATTTCTTTTCCTCATGTTTTTGTTCTTTTTTCCTTATCTTTTTGTACAGTAAAAAAAATTATAAACCATACAAAATAATAAAAAAGAAATGGAAGTAGATACTATTTAAAAAATATAGTTTGGCAACGAACATGCTCATATTCAAAGATTTTTGATATGAAGATATGAGCTTCGTTCTAATTATCTGTTCTTCATTGCTTTACAATCAATTTGGTAATAACACTTTTACTTAATCCTCCCAATGCGTTGATTCTAGTATCATTATTTGATATCAACCACAAGTCTCCGCTCCAAGCTATCTAGAAGCAATAATTACACACTGAAGGCTCTGCAGAAAAGTTTTGCTTTCATTGCCTTCCAGATTGACATAAAATTAATGTAAAGGGAAGTTGTTCTCCAAGCTGGGGCCACCACATAAAAATATTGTTCCTGAGCTGTCATCTCTCTAAACTTGCATATAAAATTTTAATTTAACCTAATGGTTAAATATACAGAATAAGACAACATTCTGACCTTCAAACAAATTAATAGTCTATCTAGAGATGCCAGAGATTGAAGAAAAGTTTCTTCCCGTGTCTTCTACCTCTGCGCTTTGGCCTCTTCTGGCATCCTGGGACAAAAGATCATTTGACAGATTTTGCATTAGAAGGATGAATAAATATTTTTGTTGTCATTGACCAGAATTGGAAACAAGGACACACAAAAAATAAAGGCTAAAATAAAACAAGATAAAATATTATAATAGATGGTAGATTCTTTATAATCAGCCTAATTTTACAGTCAGTATAACAAAATTTAGCTACGTCCAAGGAAACTGAATCATGCTGATCTGATAACAGATAAAAATGTTCAGAATTTCCAGGGCCTCTTACCAGGTAAGACAAGTCCCTGTGTTTTATAAAGGGTACAGTACAGGTAGTCCTCAACTTACAACAGTTCATTTAGTGACTGTTCAAAGTTACAGCATTGAAAAAGGTGACTTAAGACAGTTTTTCACACTTACAACTATTGCAGCGTCCTCATGGTCATGTGATCAAAATTCAGACACTTGGCAACTGGCTTATATTTATGATGGTTGAAAGTGCCCCGGGGTCATGTGATCACCTTTTGTGACCTCCTGACAAGCAGAGTTGATGGGGAGATGGCCATATTCGTTTAACAACCATGTTACTAAGAACTGCAGTGATTCACTTAACAATTATGGCAGAAAAACTCATAAAATGAGGCAAAACTCAATTAACAATTGTTTCTCTTAGCAACTTAAGAAATTTTGGGCTCCGTTGTGATCGTTTAAGTCAGTGTTTCCCAAACTTGACAATTTTAAGGCATGTGGACTTCAACTCCCAGAATTCCACAGCCAGCAACGCGTTGCTGGCTGTGGAATTCTGGGAGTTGAAGTCCTCATGCCTTAAAATTGTCAAGTTTGGGAAACACTGGTTTAAGTCTACGTGCATACCAATTGCCTCTTGTCCACAAGGGCAACGTCTCAGTTCATAGAGAACTTTTTTGTATTAGCCTGTCAAGATTGCTGTGGGGAGAACACTGAAGATAGTGCTAGAATTTGGAAACAGTTATGTGGTGTATCTTGCTAGTTTGTAAAAAGAGGCTTGACTATCAGGAAAACATTCTTACATCAAACAGCTTCTGTTGGACTTCCGGATCTGTGATATGTTTTAAATGCACCGAGTGCATGCTCATAACCCATAATTAGCAATGCCTCTTGGGAAAAGCTGAGATGTTGACATTTTTGTGAAATTATCCTGAACCACGTTCTCAAATAATAAAAGAACTTCAGCCTATGGAAAGAAGAAATATAGTCAACCAGTATTTATACGAAACAGGTCCATGCACCCGTTTCAATTTTAAATAGCCCTGCCTCTATCCTTAATATTACATTTGAACGGCAAGGGCTACCTGGAATACAGCCCTTAGGAATTTAGATTGAATCTCTTAAAACAGATTAAAGGAAGTATTAAGATCCCACTGGGCAAATAGAAGTATTTTGCATGAACCTTACCTGAATCTATAGCTTCAGTGCCAATGAGATATGCTGTGCTCCTCTGGAAAAGTGAAAAGACTGAATTGTGGCCAATGTTTTTACACAGGTACACATATTTTTATTGAAGTTTTTAATAAACATGATACAAACTAAACTAAATACAGACTAAACTAAAAGATAAAGTTTAAAAAGTGCAAGAGAAAGAAAAAGTTAAAAAGGGACAACAGAAACAAAGACGATAACAAAGTGGTTTCCACCTTCATCGTTCTTGAGTATAAGATAATGTAATAACTTTTCACTGTTCTAAAATTAAAAATAAATTTAAAATTATTTAAAGCTGAGGCATCAGGTTAACATTAAGATTTAAGTCAAAGTTAGGAGACTCTTCTTGTGAATGTAATGCTCCAGAGTGATCCTCCCACAAAAATGTAGGTGAGAAGTGCAGAAGTGAAAAGGACCTGTCAGTTAAGGGGGAAGCTATCAGATGCTAGAATAGAATGGGATTTCTGGCTTAAGTTGCTATTATCAGTTGCTGCAGGAAAACTGATGACTGAGAGGAATGGTCACTATTTCACTAATTAGCGGGCTTGTAGACAGTGGTGCAGTGGTGGGATTCAAATATGTGAACAACTGGTTCTATGTGTGGATGCCGCTTCCGGAAGTCCATTCTGGGCCTGGGCAACAAAAATTGAGCTACTGGTTCTGTCGAAGTAGTTTGAACTGGCTGAATCCCACCACTGGTTATAGACTTCCTTCAGTCCTTGTCTTGTCTACTCTGCCAAGCAGTTCACCAGGAAGAGGAAATGCTCCTATTAACAGGAATGCCTGAATGATCTGAATGACTAGGTACCATCATAAGCAGTAATTATTTTATCTAGTCTGGTAACGAAACATCTGCAAGCAAACTGAGATCAGAGAGCACCAAGGATTCCACAGTCAACAGCATTCTTGAAGGAAGCAAGGAACAAAAGAGAACTCTGATCCTCAAGAACCAGTGGTGTTCATTTGCTACGAACTCAACATGAATGAAGTCCTTGAGTTAAATGGGATCTGAGCTCTCCGTTACTCTGAATTTATCAAAATTGAGAAAAAAAGTGATTTAGCTATATTCCTATAATTGCAGATAGTACTCACTATGTTACTGTATGCATTTTCATATAAAAAAGCTAAGATTTGTTCACCATGAAATTGCATGGTACAGATTTAAATGGCTTTTGTTAGAAACATGAAAGCAAGTTTCTGATTAGTTTTGTGGAGTTTTCTCTTGCCGTTGAGATCTCAAGTATAATTTATTTTATTTTTGATATAATTATCCTTACCTTTCAGTTGTGCAAATGAATTTTTAATGAGTAACAAATATCAGTGGTATCTGCTTTGATCTACAGATCTATCGAAATGTAGATTTCTTTTAACGTTTAGGAGCTTTGAGACAGAGTAGTTTATTTTTCCTTAATAGCTATTCATATAATCCATATATTTCCTTTATTCTAATGCCTAACAAGTACATTTTCTTTTAATTGACAGTTGCAGATGTTAATATTTTTCATATACTGACACACCCAGACTCCAAAAGATTACAGACCAGATAACATTGTATCTGATTTGGAACATTCTCTTAATTTTTGACTGTGTGACTTTAGATACTTTTATAAAATTCACAACCCAACACTTACACAATAATTTAAAATTGTATGGATATTTGTGCCATATTTTTATTGTTTGAAACAAGGGAACACAAGTCATCTAAAATATATGGTCAACCAAATGGATACAGACAAAATGACATTTGCAAGTTGTATTCCACCTGTTGATGGCATCTGCATTTGAAAGTTAAAATCCTAGTTTTCTAGCCTTAATGTAATATAGAATTAAAGCATAGCAGTTTGCATAGTCTTAACGCTATTTGTATTGTAACTAAAGATCAAATATAGGATAACTGCCACAATTTTCTGTCACTCTTGTTTTTAGGTTTAGATCTGCGCAGAAGACATCCGGATCCATTTAGAGATTAGTAAATTGGGGAGTCACAGCTGTTCAATGGCTCAAGAGGAGGAATGTGCAAAACATATCATTCCAGGAATGGTATCCTCTGGAAATACCAAAATGTTCTGCATGCCCCCCCCCCCAACTGTGTTGGTCTGCTCATTCCAGTAGTGACTTGGGAAATTTTCAGGAATGATTCCAAAAATGGTGCATTTTGTCCATCCCTATTTCACAGATTTAAATCATGGCCTTATAGCCTTCGGGAAGGAGTGATCCTTCAGCACTAGTATTCCCCTTCCTCCATAAAGGTATATTTATTTATTATTTACATTTTATTTATTTACCTTTATTTAGGGATACTGAATCTATCCCAGGATCCTTGGCAGATTACCACCATACCAAAAAAAAATAAAAAAAAAATACCATAGCATTGAATAAAATACCTCTAAAACCAAACTCCAACCAGCCCAATGTCATTACTACATCTTCAAAGGCCATGTAATTAAAATAGTTTTGACAAGTCTTGTTCAAGACCAATAATGACAGCGTCAAATCTATCTATGTGAGCAAGAATATCAGGGCCACACGCGAAAGACAAGAAAAATAAAGTAATATTAGGTCAATTGGGTATAGTGTGCACAAATGAGCTGGTCAGCATAATTTGATATTAAACTCCCATGTCTAGTAAAATACATTTTAGCTATTTTGGAAATTCCTTTATCTCCAATATAAAATATATATCAGACAGTTGATTGATCCACTAAATACTTATGCCTGAGGCAGTTGCAAGAGACTGACTTCTCTGGCTCTTCCATGTATATATGTTTTATACTGATAATGTAATGCCCTGATGAATTCAATTCCCCTTTTATAAATAGTGCTTTGTTGATTCAGACAGATATTGGATAAATGTACACAATTGAATTTAAATCTGATTTGTTTCTTCTGAAATAAATCAGACAGTTCTTGCAGATAACTTTTGTAAGCTGGTACCCTCTAGGTATTTGAGCTGTAGTTCCCATAATTCCTAGTGAACAAGGTTTTCAATATCTCAAAATATCTGGAGGGCATCAGGATGTGAACAACTAGAGAGAAAGAACTGTAGTTATATCAAGACCCAAATGTAAGTGATTAGGAATACATTCCTAATCTGTATAATCAATAGCTTTTAGATGCCCAACTTCAGATACATTCAGAAAAAAAAATATGCATGGAAAACATGGAAATGGAGACAAAAACCTCTTCTTTAAATGGATAACTTTTGCATTACCAAGTAAAGCTAGTTACTTACATGACTGTAGCTTAAAATAAGGAAGTTATACCAGCAATTCTTACACCAATTAGCATATGACATATGAATATAAAAATATTGTAAATATCACACAGGGCAAACAAATGGATATTTTCACATGAATGTGGAATTGTGCATCAAAATGTACAGAAGGCGTTAAGAGGATGACAGGTTTTCTTCCCAGGCTGGTAGAAGTTATTGATTCAAGCCAATTTAGCTATCCCAGTTGTTTGAACATCTGCCAGGAGGTTGCTATCTAAATAACCTTCTGTTTTCCTATGTGCTGTGTTGAGGGGTTGTGTAATTATTTTTTTGTAATAAAGACAGAGACTCCTTAAAACATCAAGAATTACTTCTAATCTGAATTATCCAAATTCCACTCTGGGAATATATATCCAGATTACTCAATATTCCTTTAGAAGAGGAGACAGATGTTCACGATTGTGAAACAGATATTTCAAGTTATGGGGTTATGTGTTGTTCTCCTCCCCCAGCTTTTTATTTTTCTTATTCTGCCATACTTTGAATACACAGTGGTAGGCATATGGACAATTTTTAATCTCCCAATGAAGTAAATATTTGCATATCCTTCAGTAACAGGAGTACACTAACAGTGGTACACATACTGCTTAGTTTTCATTTGGCTGCCAGTTAGAGAAAAAAAAAACCTTTTGGAACTATAACACAAAGAAATGAAGCTTGGCTTATTATAGGAAGATAAAGCTTTCAAATACGAGCAAATTAGAATTTGTTGAAAACACCGAGCTGTTTTAATGACACGTGTTTTTTTCTTCAGTATTTTATAGATTTTGTACAGAATCTTTTAAAAGGTCTTTTTTAAGGCAACTTTATGTACACCAAGATAGGGAGAGACAGAATATTTAATATATCAACTGCAATAAAGAGTATATAGTACTATAGTTGTCGTAAAAATGGCACAACTAAGTAGATTCAACTTTTTATAGATTTAAAAAACAAACATGAATAAAATGATAATAAAAGCCCCCCTACCCGAATAATGTACAGATTTTCAGAACAGACTTTAAAGGAACAAAAATAAAAACACCCTCATAATTCCATAGGGTTCCTTAACCCTCTGCAGAAAAAGTCCCTGATGTGGCTAAAATATATCTAAGGAGCAAAAAGAGAAAGCAGAAGCTGAAATCAATGAAACACTATATAGCCCCCTCAAAAGGTAATCATTTCAAAAGCAACTACATTCCTGATTATTTAGGGAAAGGATGGGGAACCTCAAGCCCTGAGGGGCCAATCTAACCCCTCAGGGCTTCAAATGACTGCTCCCTGACCCAATAATTAGATCTACTCTATGACACATGCAGTGTTTCTTCCTACAGTGCATATGCAAGAATATGACACAGTAATAGAATCTGCACATTCCTCAATTGGCTATCATGTTAAGTTACTGCTGAAGACCCAGATGGTTCAAACTTTCCCTGTTCTAGTAGATCCCATCAAATAAAACAGAATAAATTTATATCTCTTGCATACAGAGAAAAATGCTTTTGATAGAGCCAGTTTGGTATTGTGATTAAGACATCAAGTAGAAACCTGAGAAGTATGAATGTCACAAGCAATTGTCAAGAGTTAAAACTGATCTGAAGGGACATTCATATACTCATTCTCTCTCTCTCCTTCCCTCCCTCCCTCCCTCCCTCTCCCCCTCCCTCATATAATCATGAAGGCATTTTCAGAGAAGATGTGTTCACCACTTTGAATTATGTGTAGAAATAATAAATGCAGGGTATAAATACATAAATAAAGATTGCACTGAAATAATGCAAACAATCATTTTTTCTTTCCAGTATATTTGAAGACACACACACACACACACACATCTACACGTACATATACATACATGCACTGTACAAATATTGAAAAGTCATACTGGAAGACTAAAAAGGTTTCTACAGTTATGAATGAGCCATTCCCTAGATTGCTGTATATTCCATTTTTGTTTTCAGGATGGATGGGTGGACAGACAGACAAGACTGACAGACTGACTGACTGACTCACAGTTTCTGTACTGGTAGATGTGATGGATATGAACTATTTCCAACAGTACAAGTGATGATTGGAAAGCAAAGTTTTCCTTTATGATACTGCAACCAGGAAATAATAATCTCAGAATGTAACTGTGTCAGATGCATATCTGAGAAAGAGATAACATCTGAAGTAAGCAAACATGTCTAGTCTCACAAAATATTTCAGAGGCTGCATACCAAGACTTATGGCATTAAAAATAATGAAAGCTAGTGGAAACATTTGTGCTATGACAGACAGGAAATTTTGTTAATGTGTTTGCTTATTCAGCTAGTAACACTGAAAAACAAAATTTTCATCCAAACGTCCCACAAAAGTTACCACAGGTTAAAGAAATACAAATGTTTAATAATGAATTCTATCTTATAGAAAATTATAGACAGTGCAATCCTGTACACCTGAGGTACAAGACACTGCAATCTTATAAATTGAATTTTTTTTAAAAAAAACTGTCAAATTCAACTGGCAGCATTTTTAGTTTTGCAGACTGAGGAAAAAAGCCAGACTTGGACTGTATTCATAAAAATAAATATTCCATATTATTTCCTCAAGAAGCTTGCCTTATAATTATTACATGTTAATAAATTAAACTTATTTTAAAATGCTGAAGAATGCTCATACTTATGGAAAACAAGAAGCTGTCACACAGTATAATTTTAAAACTTTAGGTTCCAAACAGCTGAAATGGTACAAGCTTAGCGTGGTAATTTTATCTTTACATGAATAAATCAACAGTATCTGTCTGACAATTAATGAACAAAAGTATAGGGGTAGAAATTCAGCACTACTCTATTTGGATGGGTACATTTTAGCTTATATTGGTATTAATTATAACTAACAAGTAAAAAAAAAAGACAACTTGGAGAGAATTTGTCTTTATGGTTGCTAAGAGCCGATGACATCACTTGATGGTGTTTAATCATTCAATCAATGATCCATTTCATTGGAAAAATCCACTGACAATGAAGATAATCAGGAAGTTACAATCAAACCGAGGAGCAGAAAATGAAATAAGTATGACAGTTGTACTACAGCATTGCAATTAAATGAATTTCAATCTGAAGGTACCCGTGTCCTTTGACTTTCATGACTATTATATTTATTCCACTGGAGATGAGGTAATATATAAGGATTGAAATTCTGACTTCTTCTTTTCCACCCACCATTATTTTGGAAGCAGTTTATTATCAGTACGGTTTTCTAAAAGCTTAGAAATTTTAATATATAAAGTAATAATGTACATTCTTTCTAGATGTCAACCACTTATCTTCCAGAGGAAGGAAATGCCTCTTCAAAACTGAGATCTGCCACAACACACACTTGATAAAAATGCCACAACGCATACTGTATGTGATATAAAATGCAGTTAAGATCTTTTTCTTATACAGTTTTGATATGGCGGGGCAAAAGTTCATACTCTTATTATCTAGGCAAATATCTTTCATCTAAAAATCTTATAAAGTATTATTCAATGATGCCTAGAATATCAGTGCTGTTGATAGCCTAATGTTTCAACAGTTCATCTATTACTGTTGTAGTCCAATTGCATGGCAAATTTTGCAGCTGAAATCAAAAGTGCAACTATCTTTCTAATATATTCACTTCCCTTTGGTACTTGTGATACTCAACACTTACTATAACTGAATGACATACTGTGATTTGAACATAGCTATCATTTTTCCACCTATAGCAACTAAACTGCAGAATTTCAAATCAACTTTAAATCTATCACCAATGGTTCTCAATCTTTTCTTTACCACAGACACCTCTTTAAATACCTTTGTGGCCACAGACCATGGTCACAGAACCCCAAGGCTTAACTCAAGATTTAAATCATAATATTTCTTCAAGCCTTTGCAGACCCCATGTGATGACATCGCGGCAACCCAGGGATCCATGCACCACAGGTTGAGGACTACTAGCTTACACCAAAGCTATTTGAATTACTAAAACATGGAATAACAGGAATATTTTTCTATCTATAGTAAAAGTCATGCCTTCGGGACTTTACACGCAATAGGTTTCTTTTCTGTATTACCTTTATGCTTAATTTTGTCCCCTTACAGTATCAATACAATATAAATGATCCCTCTCTCTAGTGCAGTTTATTTAGAACTTGTGAGATAAAGCTAAGACAGAACAGCTGATTGAGTAATCTAGTGAGCTTCACCACTGAATGGCAATTTAAGCATGGGCATAACCCTAGTCCAACGCTACATTTATCAAGTTTTACTAAAATGGATTTCTATGCCATGCCATAGAAAATAGCAAGTGAAATATGAGTGGACTGATTTCCTTTAAAGTGAAAGTCCTATATTTTGCTGGGAAGTAGGGCAAGGGAGCAACTTTGGATCAGGAAACAGATTTGAATCAACCAGAGTTGATCTGGATGAATCAGAGGAAAATGTGCTTCCAACCATGTGTACCCGTCCCTCTTTTTTATTTGTTCTTATCCTGGGTCTGAAATTGGAGTTTAATTGGCCTGAGATTTAACAAAATAAGAGGTTTATGAGAAGAAGTCAATTGGCCTGCCTTTTCTACATCAGTTTGAACTTAGATGGTCTTTCGGAGAATAGCATTCAGCACTACTTAGGAAGATCTATGCAAGTCTTCCCTTGCACAGGTTCTCTTTATCCACTCCAAGGATGCAACTGATATTCTTTGTTTTAGGATGAAGCACAGCTAATTGTGCAGTGGAATGTGATATCAACCTCCCCACCCCAAGAATACTAGCTAAACAATCTGGAGCAGAAGGCAAAAGAAAACACCATAACTTATCCAATTGAAACTACAGGGGAGATTAGGTAGACAGAGTAATTACCTGAATTGGAAGTTCGCCAGGACACCAGGGCCTAGCAAAGATATACTTGCACATTGTAACATAGGGTGTCTAATGACTGCATGTGGTGGCCGAGATCTGAGTTTTGCATCTGCTGCTACAAGATGTCAATTCTTTCCAGTCTTGTCTTAATTTAAGAATTATATATTACAGCCAAATCATAGACTTGCATTAGCAACATTTCATAGACCTTTCTTCAGTGTAATCAATGTAAGTAATTTACAAGATAAAAGAATGTTAATAGCAAGGACTGTATAATTTGTGTGGCTACAAATTGCACCTGTCTTTCACAGAATGAAAGAGGCACCGCTGTGCTGCAAGAGCAGATGAAGCGCAAGGTCAAGTGTAAGCACTTGTGTTTAACACAAAGCTTCTGGAAACATCCATCTGACTTTCAGGGAGAAGTAGAAATTATAGCCAACAAAGTTATTATAAATAATTGTTGTGTCTTCTCTTTCCAATGGGCTTGATAAGGCAGTCATAATTGAAACCTAGAAAATATTAATTGGAAGGTGTCTAAGATGAGTCTTTTTCAAGTGCAAAAAGTTTTATACTTTTGTGATTTTTTAAGAGGCTGGCTAAGTGAACATTAGAAATGCCATACTATCCTGTGTAATACCCAGGAAGAGAAGTCTCTTGCTAAAGTGCAATCAAAATGCCAGTGATTGGAATTCTGGTTATTTTTTTCTATTAGCAATTAACCCCCCATAAGAAACTTCCTGACAATGAAGACAATTAACCAATGGAATAACTTGCCTCCAGAAATCGTGGGCGCTCCATCACTAGAGATTTTTAAGAAGAAGCTAGACAGTCACTTGTCTGAGATGGTATAGGTTGTCCAGCTTGAGCAGGAGGCTGGACTAGAAGACCTCCAAGGTCACTTCCAGCTCTATTCTATTCTAAATAAATTGCACTGTATGATATAAATAATATCGTTCTCTGAGATTGCTGGGAATGCTACAGTCACAAAAAGCATAATGTGAAATGGAATTGTACAATCTGGATCCTAGACTCTTACATGACTATCAAAGGCTTTGTTGTTGCTGGCACATTGTAATGGAATGATTATGATAATTATATTTTGTTAGTGTGATTCAACTATATCTGTTCTGACCTTACACACATTTAGAGAATGATCTTGGTTCCCCCTCCCCCCCAAAATGTTGCACACTCAGGGAAAAATGATAATTAAAAAAAAACTAGCACGTTTGGTAGCTCATCCTTCAAAGGGATTGACCTGGGTAATATTTGAATAGGAGAGAATTAAATAATCCCAGAAATGTAAGATGAATTGTAATGTTGACAAAGCACCCCGAAGATAGCACTGGCAAGTTACTTCTGTGAAATTACAAAAAACCTCCAACATAATTATAGTTGAGTTGAAGGTACACTTGAGGTAGGTTTGATTTATGTATTTATGTATTATAGTGGAGAACCAATCTTACTTCAGTTCATCACTTACCAATGCAAATGATATATCATTAGTAACAGCTTATAACTAAAAATGACCCTGGTAACAGGAAATTCCTTAGTTTTGGGAGGATAATACTGCTCAGGGTTTTTTTTTGGGGGGGGGGGGGAACTAGCTTAAGTGATGCACTCTGAATTTGAAACAAGATACCCAGAGGGAGATGGAAAGTATACCAGTTACTTTTAGCCAGGATTGATCAAATACAATGCTGTAGTCTACTAAGGAAAAAAATGCAATATCCAATTTGTTTTAAATACATGGTGTACTACTGTGGCAAAAAGGATCCAGAAGCCAGGGATGGTGGGAATTTCGAAAAGGCAGCAGAACCAACCTCAAAGGTTACAGGGAGAAGTCTAATCAGGGGAAATTTTAGGAAAAGACTTAGAAACTAAATCACCTTGGAAACTGCAGTGAACAGAAAGGAGTGAAGTAAGAGAATAATGCTGTATATCACATTTGTTCTGGTTGTGTAGCATTTGATTGGATTGAAATTCAGGGAAAAAACAACTTGAGAGTTTATTAACTGAGGAAAACTTTGTTCAGCACAGTGGAACCAAAATTAGCTTCAAGGTTTGTGTCTTGTGGTATTTGCTTGAGGGGAAATTTAGGGGAAAGCAACTGAGAGCTTATTAGATGGTAAACATTACTGTTCTTAGGATCACTTTTAAAAGTGGTCCATAAACTTAGCTCAAATAAATAATCTTAGAGGAGCTTGCAGAAAATACCACAGGAGAATATATGACAGGCTTAAGCCAAATCAGTTCATGATAGAAGAGAAGGGGAACAAAGAAATCTGTTTCTGCACAACTAGAGGAACTTTGGAAGATACCGTACCTATGAGCTGTGTACACCAAGATTCCAGAAAGAAATAATTTCTAAGAAACAATTTACCCTAATGGAAAGTGAAGTGTATTAGTTATAGTTTCTTGATTATTGTTATAATAAGCAATTAAAAGTCAGTTGGCAAGATCCAACTTTGGTTCATTAAGAATGCCATACAATTATACTGGACTTCTGTATTACTAATCTAGAATTCATAACGCTGAGATATATTTCAAACATTCTTTAGTTCCATGATTACAATAGTGTTAGGTGGGAAACACTAACAAAACATAGAAAGGAAAAATAGTACAGATGATCTTTGGGAACCTGCAACTTGGTATAAATGCTTTGCAAGAAAAGTAACATTAACTCAAAAGTTCATCCCGGGGCAATGTTCATTTTTGTGAAGAGTAAAAACAAAAAAGCAGCAAAATACATGCATGCATATGTATAGCAAAACATATACATTTCCCACTGTGTACAAGTTGAACTCAATTTCCTTAGATTTAAATTTTAATGAAATTGACTGAACTTTCTATCAAGTCAATGAAAAGAAAGAAATAAATCGCACCTTAAACTGATTCCATATAAAAATAAAACTTTAATACCTCATCCTCATACTTCGCCACCTTGTTGTTGTATCAGCTGTAGGATTTTGTGTTACTGTCCTTTTGTTTATCCTGGCACTACGGTAAGGAAACAAAGCATGTGTTCCTCTACCAACACCACACACACACACACAATAATTTTTGTTTTGATTTATAAGCTGAAACTTCTCCCTGTCTTACTGTTCCAAATTTAATTTTACTTATCAACGATTGCATAAAAAAAGTGAAAAGAATTTAATGCCTCCTATCATTTTCACTCAGATGAAATATTGCATGCAATTATAAAATGTCTCAGTAATAAGAGCGGGTAAGATGCAACATTTATGCAAAAGCATTTCGGAATATGTAGCTTGTTTAGTTATTTGAGAACAGTCTTAATGCATTTTATTTCTCCTCTCTACGCAATGCAAATTATACTGATTATCACATACATTATAATGGAAATCATCTCACATTTCGATCTTATAAAGCTTGCTAAGGTTGGCAAACATTGAAGAAGTGTGCGTGTGGGGCGGGGGAGGGAAAGAGATCACAGCCCCGAAATCTCATACCACAAACTGAAGCGTGCTGAAAAGCAGTAGGTTTATCGACTAGCTTTCTACCAAAGACGCGCAGGAGCGCAGTGTAAATGTCCAATCCCCCTTGGACGGCCACTGGAAAGTTTTATGATTCATTTCTAAAAAAAACATACATATCACCAACCTCCTTGGCGGCTTACACGCTACAATGAAAATATGGCCACGCAAAAATAACTACAGTAACACGCTTCAATAACACGTAAAATAACACAGTAAAAAGCCTGAGAAAAATAGTTTTGGAAACCCCCCCCCCGCGACCAACAGTAATATGTTGCCACTGTTGCCCAGAAACATCTCAGGAGAGTTTGCACGATTTCCCTGAACCCGCGGACTTTCGCTTTCCCTTTGATTCTACGCCTTCCTCGCTGCTCCTCGAACCTCACGCAGTCCCAGCGCGCACTGGCGCGAGCCCCACGGCCGCCCCGGGTTGTGGAAGCAAGCGCGAGCTTTCCTCTAAAGCTGATTGGTCAGGAGCCCTCCGCCCACTTTCTACTCTGCCGCTCCCCCTCACGTCTCCCTTCCCTTCTTCCCGTTCTCTCTTTCTCTCTCTCTCTCTCTCTCTCTCTCTCTCTCGTCGCCTCGGCCGGCATCGAGTGTCGACTGCGTCACCCGGCGCATTACGCGGCCCCGTGACGTCAAGGCGCATCAATGATGACGATTCAATTCCTCCGGCTGAAGGCGGGGGGGAAAGTGTGAGGGGGGGGGGAGTTGGGAAGAAAGATGGCGGATCAAATCCCTCTGCACCCGGTACCGCGCAGCACCCAACGGAGGGCGGCTTATTACACCAAAGCCTCAGCCTCACAGAGGCATAACAGGTACCGACCGGAAGGAACATGAACGGAAAGGGAAGGAGAAGACATGGGGGAGTGGTTGTCAAGGATACCTGGGGGAGGGGGGAGGGTCGGCCGTGGGCACAGACCAACTTGAGTGGGGCGCGGAGCTGCTGCTTTTTCCCTTCCAGCCACCGAAGTGTGAAATGTCCTTGTGTCTGCCAGGAGGCCAGAACCTGGATCGTTGGCAATCTCTAGGCCTTCGAACAGCTGCATCTGAGAAGCTTGGGGCTTGTTTGTTTGTTGGTCATGGGCAGGATGGTTGTCCCACTCTGTCTGGAGAGAAGTTCTTGCTGGTCCTGTCACAGCAGGCTGCCCTTTGTTAAATATGCAGCTGTCTCTCATAGCCCCTGCTTCCTCCACTCTTCTGCAGCATCAATGCTCAAATCTCAGAGACAGTTTTCAGATCTAGACCTCAGTCCTTGAACTTTTAGGAAGATGATAAAAATACTTTGATGCTTGCCCAGAAGCTTCTCGCTGCCAAAGCCCTTTGGGGCTTAAGGGGGAAAAGTTTGAGGTAGGGTGAGTTGCTCCTAGTAAAGTATTAGTTCTTGGTTCTTTTCACTTTAAAAAGAAGTTTGGGGAGGACCAGAAGATTTACAGCGGTCTCTGCCAGAAGGCACTAGGAAGCGAGCAATATCATTTACCCCTAAAGACAAGCAATTTGTGCAAAATTGCAGTGCATTAGTGCAATATGGGATTCGCCCATTCTGTATTTGCTTTATTGGAATGAGAATTTATTTTAGTGATTCCTATTTTTCTCTGTTAACTGTGCAGGAATTAAGGGTGGTTGTGAGAGAAAGATGTTTAACTAATCCTTCAGTTATTGATTATGCAAATAGATTTTTTTTTTTTTACAAAACTTTAGCCCAATTCCAAAATAAGAGATTTACTTGGAAGATGGGTTGGCAGCATGTTTCTAGGAAAGATTTATTGGGAACATTTGAAACTTCTGTTAAGAGTGCATATTTTGTTAAAAGTCATTTAGTTGTAATTTGCCTTTTGAAACGTATGTCATATTTGTAAAGCCACTGACAGATTTCTTTTTTATATTCTAAAAACAAAGTTATCAATCATTACACAAAAAGATAAGACCAGGAATCAACATGTTTGACTTGCTTTGATGTCTAATCAAGGTTTGTGCTAGAAGTAGACAGTATTTTTTCATGACTAAGCATACTGATACAACTGAACCTGAAATATTTTTGGGTGAAAGTTTCTATGATGCCAAAGTTTTAATCACTGTTCCTAGCATTTATGCAGATTAATACAGACTGCAATAGTATTCGATTATTAGATAAAAGCAATTGGAATTACCGAACATTTGGAAACAGTTCCTCAAATTGCTTCGATTTTTGATTGGAATTTATTATTTTATTTACACATTTAATATAACAACTATAAGTTTATAACTAATGTATTACCACAGATTTTGAAGTTAGTTTAAAAAGGCATGTTCAACCTGTGGCCCACCATATGTGGCCCTAGAGAGCTACTAATGCTGCCCCAGAAGATTGTAAACTTTTAAAGAAAGTTTGTTATTTATATGCATTAATTATATTGAATATTATATATGAAGACAATTCCTCTTCAGTCAGCATAGCCCAGGAAAGCCAACAAGATATCCATGGTTTAAAATGTTTAACTAACGGGAAAAAAAATCTGTGGAAAGAAATCAGCATTCCTAACTGGATAGTATTTTTCCAGTGGCATATGTTTTGGTGACAAATGCATGGCAGGGAGGAGCCCTTGTTCCACACATGGCCCAGCTATTATAGGCCACAGCATAGATCACGTCTTTTGCAGATGATTTAATAACAATATAGAAGACTTCTGTTTATCAGTCCTGAAATACATCCACAAGGTTTGTTCTTTGAACTTATTTATCATTTGCATCTCTGTGATGCTCCCCCATAGATGCTGATCTTGTCTTCCAATTGCATTTGTTGCTTAATAAATAGCTCCTAAAAACAGGGACCTTTGGAAACAACTGATAAAATAAAAAGAAGTGCAACTAGAAAATAATCAGGAGAACCTGATTGGAACATTCTATATGTAAGAAAATGAGTCTATATTCGTAATTCAGATAGTGAAGAAACATCTTTGGATCATAGGCTTTGTAGGCTACTATTTTAGAACTTTGAAATGAAATATTATGATATAAACTTTAGAGAATATTAGTACTGTATCTCCAATCTGAATACTTCTACAAGACTAATATATGAGATCTTAATTGCCTGAGTATTTTTTTCAAAATAAAGTTCTTGATGGCATTTGAACATTTGTTTCAGTTTGGCATTTAAGCTACTAAAAATTCTTCTATCGCTACCAAAATGTATTGAACATAATGTTTGGATTAATACTGAGTCACATTTTACTGTAAAAAGAGATATAACATTCTGACATATTTATTTTTTGCCTTTATTATTTTTATAAATAACTCAAGGTGGTGAACATACTTAATACTTCTTCCTCCTATTTTCCACACAACAGCCTCTGGAAGGTGACTTGGGCTGAGAGAGAATGACCAACCCAAAATCAATCAGCCAGTTTTCATGCCTAAGGCAGAACTAGAATTCACAGTTTTTGTTTGTAGAAATGCAGCTATTATGATTCCAGGTTTAGTTATTTGTATTAATTCATACCATAAGTTTTAACAGCTTTGATATAAATAAGATTTTGATTGGCTGGGAATGTAATGTCTTACTTAAATCTATCAGTATGTTTCATAAAAGTAGAATTATCAAGAATGTTAAGAGAATTTTAAGAATATCAAATTCCAAACTTGTCCCATACAAGAAACCAATTCAAAACAGTTACAGTTCTCCAGTCTCTGCTTGAATATACCTGATGAAGGGCTGATTGAGAGCGATTTTTCTTTGTCTAATCCAGTGGTTCTCAACCTTTTTAATGCCGCGACTCCCAACCGGTCGTAAGTCGAGGACTACTCAACCAGTCGTAAGTCGAGGACTACCCAACTGGTGCAGCACCATTTGCAGAATGGGAATTTTGGTGGGCTCAGCAGGGCAGAGACAGCCTGGACAATTCCTATTGGCTTTTGAAAGCCAATAGAATTAGACTCTATTCAAAAGAGTCTATTCTATTGGCTTTCAAAAGCCACTAGAATAAAAGGGAGTAGCACAGCTAAGGAAAAGGGGGGAAAAATGGCGGACTGCATTGTTTGGCGACCCCCGTGAAATGGTCGTTTGACCCCAAATGGGGTCCCAACCCACAGGTTGAGAACCACTGGTCTAATTGCTCTCAATATTAGCAAGTTGTTCTTAATATTCAATCACCAGGATCTGCTTTTCTATAAGTTAAGATTATTATTTTGTGATGAGAAAGAAAAAGTAGAAAGAAAAAGAGAAAGGAAAAACCATACTGGCTGCTTTCTATGTGTTATTATTTTAGATTTTTGAAGATTGCTGTTATATCTTCTCTCAATCTTTTGTCAACATAAAACCTACCCTTTTTTATCAATCTCTCATCACAGTACTTGTTGCCAACTGCTAAAAAAGAATTTTGTAAAAGAATTTAAGTTATTATTGTTTTGTCTCTCCGATTTATATCTTAACTTGTTAATCTTGTTAGCACTAGGAACTACATGTTCTTAAAATATCATAAATATTGTGCTATACGTTTGAAGGAAATGTATTTAATTTATCTGGGGGTTATAATTTTTACTGCGGGTTTGCAATAATAAAGAAATAAATAACTTCCAGAGAGGTACTATATTAGTATAAATTTTATTAACAAACTATTGCTAACAATTCTTAAAACATTCCTCTTCTAAATTCCCTGAATTTTAGTGACAAACGATGGTTATTTGATATTGCATTTAGAACAATTTTGCATATATTTGTCATGTTTAACTATTTATTTGGAGGAAAATATTAAAGAAAAAGGATTTTGTTTTCTGATATTGATTGGTTTGATCTGCATATTATATGTACTGTTCTGATGTGCGCTGTCAAATCAGTTGAAATGATAACCAAATTTGCTGTATCTCATAAAGTTGTTAAAACATAATATTTCAGAATATAATTATTTCCAGGGATCTTAGAACGAAAGAAAAACAGTTTTCTGTTGTCATTACTGATCTTCTAATTGAGGAACAATAAACTTTTTAAACTGTATACCAGTTTAAAGGCCAGAGTCGCTCTGTGAGTGAGATAGGAAGTATTTAAAATTTGATGAATGTGTGTATGAATGAATGAATAAACAAACTAAATTTCAAGTTCCTTAGAACATGATCATAACATTACTAAATAATTATTGTGCTTAGTTATGCCCGTACTTTCTTCAGGTAAGAGTTAATGCATTTTGCAGTTGAGAGTCAAGTCTTAACGTTTCAGTTTTTCTTTTGTACAAACCTGAGATCCTTGTAGAACTCTTTCTGAAAAGACACTATTTTCTCTTCTCTGAAAAATCCCAAGATTTTAAAATTTGGGACAAAATCATCTAATTATCTTCTGTGCTTAATAGAGAACAGAACATACTATCATCCGATTTCCAGACCAGCACCTTAATCACTACACCAGACTAGCTGCCCACAAAACAAGTGGGATTTTTTTTCCTGAACCTTTCAACAGATTTTGGTATTAGCAGCCTGGTATATTTATCAGTAGCTAGATACTAAAGGTACTATGGAGAAGTAATTCTATGCCTGTTAGGGTTATCAGTTCCCAAAAATGTAAATGTGAGATTATTTCTCTAACAAATGGCTGATAGGCCATGGTTCTACAGGTATCAAGTTTGCATTGTATGCTGTTTAAAATTTATATGAAATAGATGTGAAAAATAATTTGGAGATGTGGGATTGACTGTCACCCCCATACAGGTGATATTCAACTACCGTATATGCCGGCGTATTAGGCGACCCGGCATATAAGACGACCCCCGTCTTTATAGCCGGGCCGCATTCCTAGAACGTCATCTTATACGCCGGAAACTACCAGTATTTCCGGCGTATAAGACAACTCGGCGTATAAGGCAACCCCCTTCTTTAGCGCCGATTTCAGCGCTCGCAGAAGTCGTCTTATACGCCGGCATTTACGGTATATTGTTTTTTTTTTTAATTGAATCTAACTGAGGGATGAACTGAGACATAAACTTTGTCAAGACAAGCAAAATGTTGGTAATGTATGGTTTGTTTGTCAACCTAAGAATATTGAGAACATCAACTAGTTTTTGACAATCTTAGATTGACTCATGGAGCCAGCATTCACTTTGACTCCCATCAGAATTATTTATTTTAAATTTTTTCTAAATTGTTGAAAAAACAGTATGGAGCGTAAAAAATAAAACAGCACAAAATAGAACAAAAACATGAACAAATATTGATAAAAGCATGAATAACATAATATTGACAGAGATAGTATAGTCTTGCTTCAGTTTAAAAATTAACTCATGGTGACATCATGGACATGGAGATGATTTACTATTGCCCTTTTCTGGGATACCTATAGGACTCTGATTTCTTGGGCTGCCATCCAAGTAATAACTAGGTCTGACTGCAGTCAGCCATTTAGCTGGATAAATATTGCTAACACTACAAATTCACAACACTGTAATGTCTCCTGAACAAAAAGATACATATTCAGGAAACGTTTGAACCCATAATGCAGAGACTTTAGCAGCTGCATCTTTAGGAAGTGCAGGAGGGAGAGTTTGCCCAAGTCAGTCCCGACCCTTTTGAATGTGCATTGCAGAAATATGCAAAAGAGATGGAAGCTGCATATGTGACACTGCTTTTGTCTTTTTGATAAAAGCAGTAGGGTCTTATAGATAGAATGCTACAAAGAATAAAATTAGAGAGAGCAAGTGAAAAAAAGTTCCATATTACAATTTATAGAATATAGTACAATCAATAAAAGTTCCTTTAATTGTAGTGAGCTAGTAGACCTATTAAGGTGGAGACTATCTTCCTGATTATTTTATTTACTTTTTATTTATTTATTTTTACATTCATACATCACACATATTGAAAACTAAGAGCTTAAATGAAGTACAGTATGCTAAATTTTTCTCGCCAATTCAGTGCAGGTGCCATTTTATGGGTGGGTTAGTTGTTGAATAATTGTCTGTCAATTTAATTTTAAAACTGTGATCACAAGTCATAATGTCTGATTCAGTTCAAAAAGTTAAGCCCAAACCAAACAGACCACATTACAGTGTTAATATGGATCAATTGTATAATTCTTTAGTACTCTGTTGATTCATTTGTATTATATCTCTTTTAGAAGCTGTATGCTTCTACACAGTTGTCTTAAATGAGGAGGAAGAAAGATTAAAAGAAATGGATTTGTTCTTTTATTTTCCAGTTCAACAGATCTGTGTACAAGTGCTGACTTTCTGAATATTGTTTCAGAAATACACTACTTTAGAACTCAGATTTAAGCTTGTCCTTTAAAAGTATGTCTGATTATCTAATCTATTTTCAAGCGTTTTTTATTCATGTTTTGTTCTTAAATATGTATGTGATTCATGCTCATGTTTATTGCCTGCCTTATATAAATCTTTCTACACCTTTAAAATATCTTTTCTTTGTTTCTTTGTTTTTTGTAACTGATGTCAAAATACTTAAACCTTAGACAAATTAGTAAACATTCTCTAGTTATAATTAAGCTTTGTCAATGTCTTTGTATTAATATATCAATCAATTCTCAGTGTATCTTTATTTTAAGATCAAAAAAGAGATTGTGTCTTGTTTTATTTCAGTCTTATCCACAAAAGAAGTAATAAAAAAGATATATCAGTTTATTGTTTCAGTCAATAAAATTGTTTCAGGTCCTATGAGTCAGAATTATAACACATTATTCCAGTTCAGTGAAGAATGCTCAAGTAAGAGGTGTGATCTTAGTTTATATTAGTGATAGCTTTCCTGATAAAACAGAAGCACATATTATAATAAATTAAAGGACTGATGATATTGAGGACACTTTCTACAGGGGGACGATCAAGAGCATCCTGTCATACAGCATCACAGTCTGGTTTGGAAGCATCACTGCTTCAAACAGGAAGGCGGTGGAGAGAGTGGTGAAAATGGCCGAAAAGATCATTGGCAGTTCCCTCCCTCCCATCCAGGACATAGCACAGAAGCGTTGCTTGAGCAGGGTCCGTAAGATTATCTGGGACACTACACATCCTCTTCATGACCTGTTTTCCTTGTTACCTTCTGGGAGGAGGCTTCGTGGTATCTGTAGCAGAACATCCAGATTCAGCCAGAGTTTCATTCCATACAGCATTAACCTTGTGAACTTTCAAGCTTCCTCCTTCCGTTATATATTGAAAATGGACAGTATTTAATATTTATTTGCTACGTATATGTAGGGATGTGAGTCTATACATATGTTGTTCATAGTATGTTTAGGTGTGCATCATATTTGTGTTTCACTTTGAGAGCGAGCAACTAAATTTCATTTTTGATGTGTGCCGTTGTGCCCACAGTAAAAAAAAAAAAAAGACAATAAAGGTTATCTTATCTGCTTCAGGTATGTTTATATTGCAAAATCTAAGGTATGAACTGTAAAACACGGATTTCTTTCTTTGTTTCTAGAATTACTGAAAAAATATCCTCATGATTATACAAATTATAAATTACATATACAATCTGTCATTTATGATAGTCCACATGCTTTTTTCATAGAAAATTTAATGAATGGTACTACCTCCATAAATATAAATTAAGTAACTGGCCCTAAAAAATTAGCATTCTATTTGTTATATTGTTGGAGAAATGTTATTTATAATCTCTGAGCCTTTTTCTGTAGTACAGTGGTATTATGTATGACATTTTTATTTCACAAGATATATGAACAGATAGCTATTTCTGTCTGCCAGGTGTTCAAAATAATATAATAAAATAATCTAAGAAATCATCCTAGCAGAATTTTTTCAATGATGTGCTCCATCTTATTTGCATTGAAAATTGTTATATATGGGGAAAAATAATATTTTAAGGAAGACTCGATGCCTACAGAAGTTTGCACAGAGTTGACTTGTCATCCAGATTTATTTGTTTTCCAAAAGATAATCAGTCCCTCAGGGTCTTCTGCGTTCCTATTGTTCTATGACAAACAGACAAAATATCAGAATTTTCCATGTGAAAAGTTAGTAAGTCTTATGAAAAGAGTGGGAGGAAGCAATTCGGATGAAGTGTATGTTTGCACATCATCCTGAATGAGAAGTAGTTCTCATTCTTATTTTATCTTATTTTATATAAGATTGTTTCAGTCTTAGAAATTTAATGGTCCTATAATCAGGAGTTTGATAGTTGTATTAAAAATAACTTAAAGCAGATCTTCCTCATTTGACTGCTACTTTGAACTTCTTAGAGAAACAATTGGATATAGCTGTAATAATAATTAATAATACAGTATTTGTAGTTGTATTTTACTTTTTGCTGTTGCTTAATAGTTCAGACAGTAATGGTAAAATAAAAGAACTTTTAAAATGTAGACATAATTTAAAGAATAAAGTGGTCATTGGCAGTGTTTGTTGTCTAGAGCAGGGTTGGGGAATGATGGCCCTTTTATGGCTTGTGGACTTCAGTTCCCAAATTCCTGAGCCAGCCAGTCTAGAGGCACATTTGGAATTTTGAGAATATGTGGGATTCACACTCAAAAGAGTTGCCATGATAAACACCTATTTATAAGAAAGCAAACAAGTTCCCAATTGCCACCCAGCAAATATCACAGAAATTTCTATCCCAATAATAATAAATAGACAATAAATACAACATTAGAGGCTGATGCTTTTCTTTGCAGAATGCAATCTTTGTGTTTAATTTTTTCAGGTTTTTTTTTAAAGTCATTGGGAGTTAGCTAGGGCACCTTTATCCCTGAAGGAATCATGTTGCCTTGTAATTTAATGTATTCTTTGGTTATCCTTTTAAAAGCTTTTAAAAATAATCTTGTATAGATATCTCTGTAGAAATTTAGATACAATTAATTTTAAAGTGTCTATTATAATTTTCTTTTAGTTTTTTAGAATGCTTTTTTATTTACTAAAACTATTTTTTGCAAGATATCTCTCTGATTTCATATAAGCACTGTGAGTTTTTCATTCTTATCTGTTTTTTCTTGTTACTTTTGGAGTTTTTTATTTTATAACTTAAGTTTTTAATGTTACACATAATTGTCACTCATAAAAAAGCTTCTCAACCAATTATCTAGTGTATAGGACACTAGATTGCTAAGAAATTAAGGGTATTTTGCTGTGAAAAATCCATTATTCATCATTGCATTGTTTTTAAATACTGTTCTAAATTTTTTTTTAACACAAAAGGAAAATTGCTTTTGGAAAAGAATAAATTGCCTGCCAGTTGAAAGGCTGCATTTTGAAGTCAAGTTACTAAACATGATACTTGTTTGTTATCTCAGAAGCTGTTTACCTACACTATTAAAATAGCACTCTTGGTTTTTAAAATGTTTTTGAAAAAATGAAAGATTTTTTTAAGGTGAATTATTGATTTTCATTTTGTAATTTCTGAAAGAATTGCAAGATACGTATGAACTTTACTATGAAATAGGAATATATCTTTTTAGCAAGTACTAGAGTAGAGGCAACTTTATGTTAACAGAAAAATTAAAAAATAATATGATTCATTTTGGGCAACTAGAGAGAAACAAGCTGCAGGTTAGCACAGGGGTAGGCAGCCTTGGCTCTTTTATAACTCGTGGACTTCAACTCCCAGAATTCCTGAGCCAGCCATGTTGGCTCAGAAATTCTGGGACTTGAAGTCCACGAGTCATAAAAGAGCCAAGGTTGCCTACTCCTGGGTTAGCACTTGTCCCGTGAACGAGATTATTGGAATTTTTGTCAGAATTCAAAAAGAGGTTCCAGAAGCTTTGTACTAATGGGATAACAATATTGGATTCAGTCTAATGAGTACACGATTTACGATTTTCAAATTTGGGCAGAGATATAATGAAAGGAGAATAGACAAGATTTTTCTCTTTTCTACTTTTAATGTGAAAATAGTCACATTGGGTCAGATCAGAGAATGCCATCTATGCCAGAATTCTGTTCCCACAAAGATCAACAAAGTCCTCTAGAACAGTGTTTCTTAAACCTTTTGCTCTCAGAACTCCTTCTCAAATAATTATGGAAGATCCCCAAACAGCTGCTATTTGTATGGGTTATATTTATATTTACTATATTAAAATTAATACATTCATAGAATACTTATTGAATCATGTAAAAATAACAGTATTAAACCTATTTTATATTAACATACATATTTTGATGAAAAAACTCTATTTTGTAACAAATAAAAACTAAGTGATATTGTTTTAAATTTTTGCATATATAGTTAGTATCTGGCAAATAATTGGTGGACCCCTGAAAGGATCTTAGGGAACCCCCATAGAGATCCAAAGGCTACAATAGCACAATAGAGTCCGAGAAACATTATCAACAGACTTACTATTTCTACTGTTAATACCGTATATGCCGGCGTACAAGGCGACCCGGCGTATAAGACGACCCCCGTCTTTGTCACCGAACTGCATTCCTAGAACGTCGTCTTATACGCCAGAAACTACCAGTATTTCCAGTGTATAAGACGACTCGGCGTATAAGACAACCCCTGACTTTGGCGCTGATTTTAGCGCTTCCGGAAGTCGCCTTTCTCCGGCATATACGGTAATAATAATATATATTACCATGATTAATTGCTACATGATGGTCCTTTCTTTCAAGAATTTGTCTTACCTCTTTTTACCTCTTTTTATTCAAGACTTTTATGTGCTTGAATATATGTTTAATAATATTGTCTTCAATAATACTTTTCACTAATTAACCTACAACAGATGATAAGCTAACTTCTAGGCAATTTTCTAGGGAATCTTTCCTGGATTTTGTTTGCTTTATGGTAGAACAATATTTTCTTTTCTGTATGTTGTTATATTAATTGAATATAGGGACATATTACATACATTTCTTAGAAGATAAGGGCTTCTTTTTGAACTTTTGAATAAATGATATTTGATAATGTTATTTTGTTTCAGATTTGTCAAAACTCATCTCTTCTAGATGATACTATTTTCATCTTCTCAGAGTTCTTTCTTAAAAATACCAATATTACAATAGGTGAATCTGTTACAAATCTATTCTACAATGAAAATAGACTCCATTCATTCATTCATTCAGACACCCTTAATTTCTTATTAACCAAAACTCCAATTCTTAAGACCCTTTCATAAGTGGAGCGATATTATTGGATAGAAGAAGAGAGATTGTTGTATCAGTTGTTTTTCCTACTTATTGACAATTCTCCAACGTACATTACCTATCTTAACTTTAATGACTAAAACTGAAACTTTGTCATCTTTATGAGAATAAAAAATATAATTAAATATAATTTAAATATAGTTAGAGTTCTCTCCTTTGTTACTGTACATGGTATCCTGTGTAGAATCACGTATTGATAATGCAGACTTGATCATACACAGGGAGGTCCAAGGGGGGAATAACAAAGCATATAAAAATGACACTGTTACACAGGCATTAGGATGCCCCTAAGTTATTACAATATGTATATGTTATCATTTTGGTATAATCGAATGCCATTTATTATAACTTTCAAAACTAATAACAAACACTATTTTTCAAATTTCATGAGTCAGGGATGTAATGATTATTAATACACATCACTGCTTTTTAGTGTTGAAAATAAGGCTCTGGTTATTGCAGCAAAAATTCAGATTGAACAGATATAAAAATTACCTTAATTAACCTATATTTGTCACTGAACCTTTCTATAATTCCACTCAGTTCATATAATACATATCGGATGTTTTCAGGAGTGCTTATCAATCTTCTGTATTTTTGAAAAAAAATGAGGTTGTTTTCCTTGAACTCCTTTTTTTTATGACAATATTGGATTTGTATTCCATCTTAATTATTTTATTTGTTTTAATATTAATAGATACCCAATAGAAGATGACCCCTCTCACTTGGATGAAATGCCTCTAATGATGTCCGAAGAAGGCTTTGAAAACGATGAAAGTGATTACCATACATTACCAAGAGCCAGGATTTCTCAAAGAAAAAGAGGCCTAGAATGGTTCATCTGTGGTGGCTGGAAATTTCTTTGCAGCAGGTTTGTGGATAATTATGTTGTTTTGTTTAAATGCAAGATCTCCTGATTTCTAGAATTTCCATTACCTTCAAGACAAGAATTGGCATTCGCTAGCTTCAGAAGAAAATCACTACATTTTGAAGGAATAAGGTCTTGGGAGGTAAATCCCAATCATGGTGCCTTAATATTTATTGCAATGAGGATATTATCTTCTAAAAGTTAGGGCGAGTCCTTTAGTTTTCTTGTTATTGAAATAGCCTTTAGTGACTTCTTTTAACATAACATTGGCCAGAAGTATAAATTGGAGGTTTTTCTTAGAGGCACTAGTGCAAGGCCCAAATTCTCACATCGCCATCTTAATTAATAATCATAGTAGATAGCTTCATAGAAGTTGAGGTGGTAGTGGTTAAATTCTTATGTTAATCCAAAGTGACAGTTTATAGAAGGTCCGTTTTACTTCAAGTTTATTTTGTATGTATTTTTTTTTAGTTGAGATTCTTCCTACCATCAACTTTGCATGAGTTAAATAATAAAAATAATGCTTATAATGCAACTTGTTATAAACTTTATAGACAAGAATCCTCATCTTGTACTTGCCAAAATTTCAAATAATATTTCTCAAACTAAACTCAATAAGGAACTAAATTCTAAGCCTCTTTAGAAAACTATGCAGTAGTGAAAACTATGATCGGTACCTAATATTAAATTTGAAAAGTAGACAATTAAGTGGGAAGTGTTAAATTTTCGTTTAGGTATTAGCAGTTGCACAGTATTAACTAGATACAGTATTCACGCAGAGAAACACATTAAATAATAAAACTATAGTAGAGCTCGTAGAATAGAAACCAGGCTTAATAATTATATACATTGCCTATTTTATCAGAAGAGCGGTGCGGTGGCTCAGCAGTTAAGACACTGGGCTGTGTCGGCTGGAAAGCCGGCAGTCTAGGTTCAAGACCCGAATGCCACGTGACGGGATGAGCTGCTGGCCTCCACCAACCTACCAGTTCGAAAGCATGCAAATGCAAGTAGATAAATAGGTACCACTTTGGTGGAAGGTAGCAGCACTCTGTGACATCATGCTGGCCACATGACGGCAGAAATGTCTTCAGACAGTGCTGGCTCAATGGCCTTGAAATGGAGATGAGCATCGCCCCCTATAGTCGCCAGCAATTAGCAGAGTAAAATCCACAGGCATTTCTTTACCTTTATTTTATCAAAACAAGGCTATGAACAAAAAGGTATCTTGGCAGCAAGTTAAATCCAAATTACTTAGGCTCCCTCCATGAAATATATTGTAATCGGCTTTTCTTCCTCGGAGAAGTAGGCTAGACTGTAAAAGTCTCCACTCCTAATTTTGCAGCCATAGATTTTCATGAGGGTGAGAGATTCTGCTGAGGATTCTTTTACTGTCTCAAGATCTGTTTCTCTGGGTGAGGGGATCCCAAATAAAATTGTCTTTGAAAGAGGCGCGAATGCGTATCTATTTTTCCAAATAACACCTCTTTTCAAACAATTAAAGCAAAATTTTATTTACAAGGCTTGCATGGCTGTTTCAGAAACTACAGCCAATAGTCCTTGCATGCCTCCACTACACTCTGCTGATAAGTCAAGTCAGGGGTCTTCAAACGTGGCCCTTTTATGACTTATGGACTTCAACTCCCAGAATTCCTCAGTCAACATGCCTGGCTGAGGAATTCTGGGAGTTGAAGTCCACAAGTCATAAAAGGGCCAAGTTTGAAGATCCCTGAGTTAAGTGTTTCTTTAAATACTTTTCACAGCCCTAATCCAAAATACCTAATTGTTTGGGCTATGAAGAGTCACATTTTTGTCCGTGTTCTGCATTTCAGAAATCTACGTTATTGCACCCTGACCATGATCCTTCTTTTAATTTTTTCTAACTCCTTGCATTCCAAATGGTGCTAGAAGGCATTATCATTTTGGGTCATTAGCTGTAATGAAATGAATGCAGTGACGGTTCAAAGTTTCAACGGCCCTGAAAAATGCAGTGACTTATGACCGTTTTTCATAGTTATGACCTTTGCAGCATCCCCATGATCATGTGATCATAATTCAGATGCTTGGCAACTGGTTCATATTTATGACTGTCCCAAGGTCATGTGACCACCTTTTGCAATCTCCTGACAAGCAAAATCAGTGGGGAAGCCAGATTCACTTAACAACCAGGTTACTAACTTATCAACTGCAGTGTGATTCACTTAATAACTGTGGCAAGAAAACTCGTAAAATGGGGCAAAACTCATTTAACAAATGCCTCACTTGACAACCGAAATTTTGGGCTCAATTGTGGTTGTAAGTCGAGAATTACCTGTATACAAGCTTATGAACCAGTACTCTGAAATGCCTTTTGAGCCAGATAAAGAATCTGATCCTTATTGTGAAGGCCACATTTTTAATCTTTACGTGTTGCTGCAATTTCAAAATAATTTGCTGCTCAAAAATGTTTAAGGTACATGAGAATTAGGATTATTGTGGTTGGCTGCACAGTCAGATGTTTAGATTGGAAGTGGCATTTATATCTACCTATGGAGTTCTTCCCAAGGATCTGGCATAGGTATATGTGTGTTCTTGATCATGCTAAGGTTGCAAGATATAAGCTGTTCCAAGTAAAGTTGACTTTTGTAATTGAGAGATGGTGATTTTGTCAACCCACAGTTACTGGTCTAGGGTGTAGACCAGGAACTGCGTCAGAATGGTTATATCTTATATAAATAATAAACTATAAAATCCCACCATTGGGGTAGGTTTAAGGTCCTAGATTTAAAAAATGTAGTAAGATGGAGAAAGGTTGTTTCTATATTAAAAATAAATTTCATGTTGTCTTTCAAATAATTGCTTATATTTTATTTAAGGTATTCTTTAGATTTTTTATTTAAGAATAAGAGCATAAGTTTAGATTTCTAAATTTGAGGCTGTTACAAAAGATGAAAGTAGAGCTCAGGACTTCAGACTGAGGTTTGAGGGAAAAAATTACATTGTTTTCTTTGATAATAGTATTTTGGTAATTTAATTTACATCAATCATCTTTTAAATACATGCTTTATAGTAAAGTAACTAATTCCCACTCTTGTTTATTTTTAGCTTTTCTTTTTTAAGCATATATTAACTCTTATCTATTTTCATTTGTTTAAAGATTACACTAGGCAAAAATCTTATTTGCAGGTTTTATTCCTAACTTATTTTTATGACCTGAAAAGAAAGATGGCAGTACCCTTTCACTGATGTTCCCAAGAGCCTTAACACTAATTCACTAACAGTGGGTAATATCTTGAATTGATTGATGTTGGTGAAAGGGGAAACGTAAATTCATTAACTGATGATAAGTTAACATTTCAGCTTTAAAGGTTAAAAAGTACATGTAACTGATGACTCTAGAGTGAATACAAGTTTAAATTATCTCCTGGTACTCTCCTGTCATTTATAAAGCTCTTGTGTTGTACTCTCATGCTTGACTTCAGCAGAGTCTCTTGAGTAAATTAGTCTTGCCTTGTCAGGAGCACTTTTATTTTAAGTTTATATTAAATGCACCTTTTGCAATAAAGAACTATAGTAACGGTTTGCTAAAGATTTAGGTATTTGTTTTTTGATCACACATTAGAAGTGTGGCATTGTTCATGTACTTTTGATTTCTACATGCAAAATTGTACACTACTTTCCTTTTTCCTTTTCCTCAGGGATCGTATAACGCAAAGAACTATTAAGTAAAAAGGCTATTGACATATGTTGGTTCCATGTCTATAAGAAAATAGATATGGAACCAAAATATGTCAATAGCCTTTATACATAATGTAATAATTAGAAAATTTGAGGTAATTGTGATCCTTCAGATGTTAATTTTCTGCAACCAGCGCCATCATGGTAGTGATAAAGGATCTTGGATGCTTCAGCAATGCCCACAATTTTTCAGTTCCTAAACTCGAACATAACAGACAGTAAACCTAAAACAAAGATTAGGAGCAAAGTGGGATTAATTCTAGACATCTTCTACAAAAATGTTCTTTTAATTCCTTATATTCCTTTTCTCCTAAATGTCAAGTACATGCACAACTATTTTGCTTCTTATAGAAAATGGGATTCCAGTGTTAATATAACTCTGTTAATGTTATTTAACAACTATATGTCATTGATAAATGGACTGCAGTGAACCCAGCTTCTGCAGGTTGATAAAAAAGTTGGATGCTATATTCCCTTTGCTGAACTGATATACATTCAGGCACCTAGTTTTTCTTGTTAAAATCAGTACTTGCAATTTAAAATTTGAGAAAAAAGCCATTATTTTTTGAGGTTTTTCCCCTTGCAACATTTCATAGAATTCGAAGATAGTTTTTCTATGTGTCTTATTAGATCTGATTTGCAATTGTTGGGTAAAGTATTATACCCATGGCAGCAGTCTAGTACATATAGATTTAGCACTTCAACTTTGATCTACAGATAGTCCTCACTTACCAACAGTAATTGGAACTAGAATTCTGTTGCTAAGCAATGCAGTCACGAGGCACATGTCCTATCACCATGCCAACTTACAGTTCTGGCAGTTCCAGCAGCTCCAGTTGCTGTTTTTAGATGAAGCCACATGACCACAGCATCCTTCGGTCACTTGATCACCATTTGCAACCTTCTACCGGCTTCCCTACTGACTTTGCTGGAAGCTGGCGGTGAAGGTTGCAAATGGTGCACATGATCATAAGATGCTGCAATGTCATAATTGTGAGCTGATCACCAAGTGCCTGAATTACAGTCACGTGATCACAAAAACCCTGTGACAACCGCAGCTATGGAGATCCATCATAAGTACACCCTGTTCAGTGATGTTGTAATTGCAAGCAATTTCTGAACAAGTGGATGTTATGTTGTGTATATGTTCCATATGATTGCTGGGCTCAGTTGAAATGTTTTAATCCATACAGCTACTAATTATAGTTTATGAAAAAAATGAACATGTGGATGTTTAGCATTGGCTAGATCATTTTTGTCTATTTATGTATTTTATTCTTTTCTACTTCAGAAAATAAGCTTTTGTTAGAGAGTCTTCTCCATATATGATTTAAATTAATCCTTTTTCTTGAGGTTGGGTAATTTTTAAAAAGAAAGAAAATCATTCTATTTTAAGTAGTCAAAGGACAGAAGTTTGGTTCATTTCTGAATTTGTGTAGTATTTATTGATCATATATTTTTCATTGACTGCACCATATTAAGAACATGCATAAAAGTATTTTCTGGAATGAGAATTTTAACTGAGCAATTCTTTTGTTAAGTATGATAACTATAACTCTTCTTTTTATATGAAATCTCAC
Source organism: Crotalus tigris (assembly GCF_016545835.1). Classification (NCBI taxonomy): domain Eukaryota; kingdom Metazoa; phylum Chordata; class Lepidosauria; order Squamata; family Viperidae; genus Crotalus; species Crotalus tigris. The sequence continues at coordinate 293,551 of NW_024100095.1, read as the reverse complement.
CTTACTCAAACATGGTTGTATAAACATGTTGATTTCAGTGATATGTAAAGCATTTAATTTTCAGAAAAATGCATTATTTGCAACCTATCTTTATAACTGTTAAAGCCTGTGAAAATATTGAGTGTTTAGCTGTAATTATTTCTCTTCATTTTAATTTGGGCATTCTCTTTTAGCTAGAGAAATTATAATGCATGTAGATCAATACTCTAGAGTTCTTTGGGCTGGATTGATTTTTTTTGTCAAGAGATTTACATTCTATTTCTTATAAAAACACCTTATTCCTATTGAAATGATGCTACTGAATGGCATTTCCATTTGAAATGAAGGGGATACCAAATACTTGGATTAATTTGTACTCATAAGATGGCTTATATACACTTTCATTAAAGTGTAACATATTTGTTGTGTAGAAACATGGGGGTTTAGTATCAGATTTATTTAATAACTGCTGATTTTTTAAAATGCAATCTTCCAGAACCAAACTGGGGACTGGGGAACTTATTCTTCCTTCTTGTATTTATCACTCTAAAAAGTTATTCATAGATTTTAGCAAGCCTATTTTGTTTCCCAGAGGAACCCTCCATTATGGATCATAGACCATACTGGAATATACAGAGCATGCCAAAAGTTAGGCTGCATAGATTAACCATAGTATGTTTTACTAATTGCTATTTTTCATGTTACTATACTTAGGAATGTTCAAAAATTGGGCATAAAACAAATAAGGAATATTAAGAAAAGGGCAACCAATTTGAACAGTTAATGTAATTTATATAATGAATTATCTATTGGGCCTGACTTTAGGTATACCCTGTATATGCTTGTATACATGAGACAACAATAAACTTGCCTAATAGTAAACTAAAACAAAAGAACTCTTTAAAATGTTCATTGAGATATTATTTTGTACAGTTTCTTTTAGTAAAATAAAATACAATTAATGAAGTTCTGGTTTGTGCACACTGCTTAGGCTGCATTTTGGCTTTCAGATAATACATACAGATTGTGCAAATATTAAACTGCTAAGAAAAGATACTATACTTGCCCTTAGCCAAAACACCCAAGAGATATTGCTGTATAAGCTGTTAACATTTTTTTGGTTTTTTATGCTATGTTTATTTGTTTCTTATAATGGTCCTGGTCTTTGAGCATACTGTACATAAATAGATAAACTAATAGGTGCAAATAGATTGAACTAGGGAGACTTTTATATCTTTATGCTGCTGCTCTCACACTTCGAATCACACTCTGAATCTTGGCCAGAAGGTTGGGAGTCATGGAGTTTGGGATGGAGGGAGGAATCTTTTGTGTTTCTTCATAAGAGAGATATCACTGGATGTTATCCACGGTTTTCTGTACTAAGTTAACTCAAGTGGTCTTTTTTTTTCCCCCTGTAGAATTTGTGGCTTTGTCACAAGCTTCATAATCAATATTTGTTTTAAAAGCTGAATAGTAAGTAAATGTAGATATGCAACCATAAACATTTTAAACCTCGTGTTCCAATTTTTACATTACGTTTACGAGAAATAACTATCACTAGTACTTTTTATTAGCAACATGAATATTTTATTCCTAGAGTTGTTTTTAATCCTTAGATTCCAACGACAATATATTATCTCTGAATATAACTAAATGCTGTTGCTTATTTAGAAAAACCTTCATTAATTTGCTGGTCAGAGAAACATGACCAAAAGGAGACAACAACATTTCCATAGAAAATGAAAGGACTTATTTTGTTTCTGCATGGAGATGAACTAATGATGTAGGTTTTTAGAGTATTGAAACCCATTTGCTTGTAATAAATACTTCAGCATTAAATTGTCAAAATCTATAATTATTTCCATCGGTGAGACCTCAGTGCATCTGAAGGCTTAAAGTGTGCTTATCTTTAAGTGCCAATCAGCTTTTCTCAGAAACATCACAACTGCTGAGCTGTGTCAAACTTCGTTCAAGTATTTGTAATGTGTTAAGTCGACTGTGTTATTTGCTGCCTAAGTTTGTAAGGGAGGGAGAAAAGGGTAAAGTGGAAGGGTTGCATGATCATCCTCCATTTGTAAAAGGCTCTTCATTCAAAATATTCTGGTTTGTAATCTGAAGTGCGCAAGATATTGAAAGAACTATAGTGAACATATATGTGTATCCCTTCACATTCAGCTTTTTGATTCCTAGCAACTGCACAGACTAGTTCCTGCAGCTTTCTTGAGAAGGGTTTTTTCGGAAGTGGTTTGCCATTGCTTCTCTGCTAAGGCTGAGAGAGAGAATGTGTGTGTGTGTGTGTGAGTAGCCAAAGTCAGCCATCTGGTTCCATGCCTAAAGTAAGACCAGAACTCACACTCTCCCAATTTCTAGCCTGATGCCTTAGGCCAGGGGTAGACAACCTTGGCTCTTTTATGACTCATGGACTTCAACTCCCAGAATTCCTGAGCCAAGTTGAAGTCCACAAGTCATAAAAGAGCCAAGGTTGCCTACCCCTGCCTTAGACTAACCTGAACCAAACTGGCTCTCATAATGCTAGTAGATATTCCATGGTTATGAATTAATTTTATCCAACTCACTGCCATGTTAAAACCCTATAATGATAGGAGACATCATTAACTATATTGTTTATATGCTACATAGAATAATTTCTAAGACCATTTTAATAAGCATCAGGATACTGTGTTATGTTTCTTTGTTTATTCCTAATTAAAGTCATTAGCCTCTTTATTGCAGTATTCAAGGAAGCTATGAATATTGAGCAAACATTGAGGGTGAGAACAGAGTTTAGAAATATTTGAGCTGCCTATAAAACTCAAGACAACCTGAATCATTAATATGTAGATCCTACTGCTTTTCTGTTGCTTAAATCTCAGGTTTTCCAATAATATGATGACTTTTGAAATCTTCCAAGCTCTTCATAACGAAAAAGTATCACACTTCTTTTTTCTTCATTTTCACCCATTTCATCCCTGGTAACGTTCTATGATACTATGCTCAGAATGAAAAAAAGTATATTTAGGACTAACTAAACAATTTGTTCCATAAAGGAAGTCATTGTCCAACTGAACTTCAAAAAGTTCAGAGAACCATTTTTTATCTTTTCCAGCTTTAGCAAGGAATATTTCTGTATCTAACCATGACTCTCTCATCTTTCTAAAGGCTTGAGTTACTTCTGAGGGAATATTTTTCACCTATCTGAGTCCATCTTTACTTAGAGATACTGTATACAAGATTTTAATACCTCTCATAAGTAATAAATAGGATTGGTGGAAAAACTGTATACATTATTATTTGATTGCACCCTAGCAATTATATTTTGTAATTATTTAATTATAAAGCAATTAATGTTTAATTTGTTTTCATTATCTTGTTTACTTTAATAAGGCTTAGCTTAAAATCACTATAAAATTATTATTAGTTGTTAAAACTTGATTTGAAAATTATCTGTTATCTAGCCCCAGGTTCAAACCAAACTGTATACAAATTACATTGGGTTATATGCTTATGCACAGATGCAATGAAATCATTCATCGTTTGTAGTGAAATCATTCATCTTAATTCTGCCTAGTTATAGCCTTGCATTTTAATTTTATAATTAAATTTACAGTGTATAAATTTAACTGTGAATTAAATTTATAAAATCGAGAATTAATGCACATGAGAAAAAGAAAATTGTCATTCAGATTCTATAAGCCTGGAAGAACATGGCTAAAGCCATAGAACCGTAAGGAAGGATAGCATTATATTATACAATGCTGCATGTTTGAAAATTATTCCAACAATATTAAGATGTAAGTGCAGTGCTTCTTTGAAGTAGTTGTGTCTTTTTGTAGGCTTCCATTGAGGAATTGACTCCTTCCATTGAGTAGCTGACTTCTTAAAGTTCTCAAATAACATATAATTTTTGAAGCATGTTAAATTTGCTGTTAGATTTCAACCAAGATTATTATTAATTTTAATACAGTACTACTTTGTCCTAGTATTATAACTAACCTCCTGGTTATAAATGGTGTTACATATACAAGAGCATTTCACTTCTGTTTGCATTGTTTCATGCTCTGAAACACTGGGACTTAGAAAATGATAAACTTTTTTGGAATAGTTATAATGTGGAAGGTAAGTAGAAATATCAGAAATCCCTTGTAGCTATGCCCAGATCTTTCGATGAATACTCTGAGAATCAAGGTTAGAATCTTTTCAACTGTTGAGCAGCTGACAGAAAATGATTAGCTAAAGTCATTGAGTAAATTTCACTGCCTAAGGATGGACTTGAATTTGTGGTCTCTACTAGTAATCCAGTAGTTTCCTCATATCATACTGACTTGCTCCACTTCCAAGAAATGAACAATTTTTCATTTGGATTAGAATAACATTTTAAGGATCATTTAGTTAATTTTAACAGAGTAAGTTCTCCACTGTGTGTGATTGAATGATTCTAGTCCAAACTAGAATCTAACTAGAGTCCAAAACTCCCAAGTTATGTTTAAGGAATTGTAAGATTTCTTGTTGTTGAAAATAAAAGATAATGGCTCTCCTCTCTCTTTTTGCAGTTGCTGTGATTGGCTTATAAACATTTGCCGGAGGAAAAAAGAACTTAAGGCGCGCACAGTATGGCTTGGATGTCCTGAAAAATGTGAAGAAAAGTATCCAAGAAATGCTATAAAAAACCAAAAATACAATTTCTTTACATTTATACCTGGGGTAAGGTAACCTAAAGATACACTTAATTTACATGTTATATGTATATGCATATTGTATTTTACAGTATTATCACATGATATTTATGAACATCTAGTTTCTTGTAATAGTTTCACACGGAGGATTTTTTTTTGTACGAAGAAAGAGTTAACTGAGAGCAAAGTGGGATTAAAAGCTGATTTCTATGTTTAGTCTTTCAAAACTGAAAATCTGTTTTTAAAAGAATAACTTTTATGTAACAAATGAAATATTGCGCTGATTACAGCAAATTTAACAACATCTTTTAAAATCAGTGACTGATTATATAACACTAAAAACAATTACCATAAATATTATTGATGTTCTAAATATGTGATAATTTTTAAATAGGTTTTGCCTATATATTTGGTAATTAATATTTTGTGCCAGCAGTATGTATAAATAAAAATTCCTCTTAATAACAATTTCAGCTAAAAACTATACAAACATGTCAGATACATGGCTTAAGCTGTCAGGGAAGAAGTAGAAAAATAAATTTTAATCTTTTTTTAAGTGTGTATTTAAATCTGTATAATAAGTGAAATGTATATGCTACATTTTATACATTAGTGAAGATATAACCAATGTTCAGAAATCAAATTGACCAAATTTATTTTCTAAAACGGTTGTAAAAACCATTCATATGCTCTTATTTAAGAGTTTCTTAAGAATTAATTTGTCTTTTTTACAATTGTGTAAAACTGTATGTCAGAGTAACATTTCAGTTGTGGGTTATGAGAGAAAGAACTTTTTTTTCCCTTTGTGTCCATGAGTAAAGTAACCCTCTTTTAAATGCAGAATAAATGGTTATAAACCTCATTTTCCAGTATGGCTAGTGGTACAGATTACAAGAAAACCCATAAATATAGTAATTCCTTTTATATATGAAAAGCATATATTGTACTGCCTATTATGTGTACTATAGGCGTATAACAAAACCCCTTATTAAGTAAATCCAGTTTAAAATAACATTCCTGTCCCTTCAGATTTTGTTTTTGCTTATTATGGTTTTCAAGATGCAGAATTCTTTTCAGTACTGACAATAATAATTTGTTGTAATACAGTTTGTGCAAATCACAAAAGGGCACAGTTTGGCATTTTTTGTTCTTTGACTAATTTCACTAAATTCTATTATGACTTTAGCATTGATTCTTTTGGTAGTTAGTCTTGTACTTTCTAATTTAATATTTTACTGAAAAGTAACTCTTAAGGGAGAGGTGTTTCAATGAGTATAAAATAAACAGGCTATTATATACTGTGCCTTTTACTGCAGTAATAAATTGCTTTGTTTTTTTGTTGACAAGAATGCTGCGACTTTCAAATCTTAATTTCAATAAGAATGCAGATTTTCTAATTGTTATGCATTGGTTTTCTCTCCACTACCCCTACTTACCAGTGCTATTGAACTAACCATCACATGCATGAATATTTCTAGTACTCCCCCCCATCCTTATTAAAAAGAGGAAAAAAGAGTTTATAATCTGTTTTCTTTTGAGTATTAATGTCAACTGTTTTCATGCAGACAAATATTCTCATCTTTCCATGAAACCTGCATTTTGTCTATTTACACTTAAAGGTCATTAAATATATATTTAGTCATTGATTACTATAGTTAAATGCACAATGTGTATTTCAGTGGTTTAGGCAGAATCCTAATGCCTATAAAGATCTCGCTTGATTTGTGAACACCTGTTGGCATACCCAGATGCATTATTAGCCTTCGAATATTTTTTTCTTAAAACTTTTCCTTAGGAAATGGAGCAATTCGAAAGCATTTTGTAATTGCACAGTTGGAATTCTATTCTGGCTTTAGTATGAATACCAATTACTGAGCTATTAATTGATGCTAACTGAGATTTTAAATTAATTAGTGGTGAGGAAGAAAATATTGTTACCCTGCTGAGATTAATTTATATGAGAATTTAAACATTCTAGAAGAAAATAATTATGTTTCATTGTAAATATAAACACAGTTTTGCTCCAGCATAGTTCTTAGCTTCTGCTTGTAGTTTAGTTATAACTATGAAACCAATTTGACTTTCCTTGTATTGAAATTTCCATAATATGTTGGTTTGTCTGAAGCTTACATTGATTGCAATGTGTTCCACCCACCTACAGTCTTTTGGTAACACTCTTTATTTTCATAATAAAAATGGAAATGTATTTAAAATCAATTACAGTATTAACATTTTTTTCTAAAGGTAGTTGGGGATAATGGCCGAACAGAGTGACAAGTTATATAATGCTAATTTCATAGTATAATAAATTCAGAGGAATTATTTTGTGTCACATACTATTTTCTCTTATAATTGTACTCTGTATGGAAAAAAAGATGTACTTTTCTTTCCTGTATCCATTATTTTAGTGCTAATAGATACACAACATTAGAGAAAACTGGGATATGATTTTTATTACATTGGTTTCTTGAATAATAACTAGATACAAGCTTAAAGCATACAAGCTGTATGCTTAAAAGGTTCTTGTGTTAGCAAAACCACTATTTTCTGAGCCCTATTTATAAGGTAGAGTTTATATCAATTTTGTAAGTTTATTTATAAGAATTACCAAAGCAATCTATGTCTAGCTTTTTAATGTTAAAAATGGTATATAAATGATAAATATTAATTCTCTTAGATAGAAGGTAGAATTCTTCTGTTAGTCTCTTTTAGGTTAGAAGAAAGTATTCAAGTCCTAAATGAAGCACCACCATAATCAGCTATGATTAGTGCCATTTTATGGTTTTCTTGTTTCTTTCACTCTAGGTTTTATATGAACAATTCAAGTTTTTCTTGAACCTTTATTTTCTGGTAGTCTCCTGCTCACAGTTTGTACCGGCACTGAAAATAGGCTACCTCTACACCTATTGGGCTCCTCTGGTAAATACAAAAGCTGTAAAAATTATTTTGTTTCTTTAGATAATGAGCAGGCTAGTTTTCACATGTCAGAGAGGGTCAGGAGATTAAGCCCTCACTGTTAACGATTGAGAGATCAGAAGTATCCCTCATCAGCCTTAAATTTTTCTTCCCTTTCTCTTTTGAATTCCTGGTGTCTTAATGTGGCCTCCAAATATTTTGACTATGTGGGCAAGGATGAATGGGTTGGCCAAAATATCTGAAGGACACTAGTTTGCCTGGGTTGTTGCTTTGACTGTATTTAGATGAATGTAATCACTAGCATTCCTCTTAAAGCTAACACTGTAATTAACATTCAACTCATTGTAACCATGGCAATAACCTTTATATAGATTGGGGTATTTGAATGAGCTGGGGGAACGGAGCACATGATTCTGTGAGGGAAAGAAAGATGGGGTAGCTTTTCCCTCTTAATCTTTTAAGCATAATTAATGTGGATTAAGACAGTTTTTAAAAGTGTCTTTTAAATAAAGTGTAGTTTGCATGCAAAAAAAAGAATAATTTACATTCTTTAATTAAATTAAGTATTTGGGGGAAATAGCCTTTTGAGCTTACCCAAAGTTTATTAAGTAAGCTGAGGAATGGGCAATTCAAATATTGGAATTTTTATTACCATTCCAAAGGGCTGTGGGTAAGATGTTGGCTCTGCTTGATTTTTTTCCTTAAACAGGTGGTTAGCGCACTCAGATAATTCTTTATTGAATATTCTTAAAAGTACCATATTAAGAAACCAGTTTTGGTTTAAAGTTTGATGTACTCCAGCCTTTGATAGACAATTAATTCAGCAGACAGTATTCTTTGGTTAATTCAGTGCAATTTATTTTCCATTGATAGTGAAGATGAGCCATCTGCTATAGCCAAAAATGCCATGGCCCAATTAGGAAAAAATAGTTTTAGCCAGTATGTCATTACTCACTCCAAGCCCCAAATTCAGTCTAAGCAACCCTGCCTATTTGGATATAGGATTATCAAAAAATATCAGGGCCACACAATAGATTAGGAAGTCAGAAAAGCATTCAAGAAAAAGTCCATGGCAAGCCATTACAGGTAGTCCTCAACCACAATTCAGTCCCAGATTTATGTTGCTAAGTGAGACATTTCTTAAATGAATTTTGCCCCATTTTGCAGTCTTTCTTGGCATAGCTGCTAAGTGAATCACTACAATTGTTAAGTTAGTAATACAGTTATAAAATGGCTTCTGACTTCCCCATGGACTTTGCTTATCAGAAGGTCACAAAAGATGATCACATGACCCTGGGACACTGCAACTGTCATAAATATGAGTCAGTTGCCAAGTGTCGGAATTTTGACCACGTAACCATGGTGATGCTGCAGCGGTCATAAGTGTGAAAATTGGTCATAAGTCACTTTTTTCAGTGTTGTAACTTCAAATGGTCACTAAATTAACTGTAGTAAGTCGAGGACTACTCGTATATTGTTGCCAAAAAAAACCCACAAGGACATTAAATGTATACTTTTACTTTTGAAGTATACGTCATTTGGAGTAAACTGAACTCTAAAATTTCTTTTTATACTCTGAAAGTATAAAAAACTTCCTAAAGAAAAAACATTTTTGTAACTTAATTTCATTTTTTAAAAATCATACTTGTTTGCTTGATCTTGCAAATGATCTTATTTCCTGCATCAGCATAACATTTAAGCAAGCAAATTATCTTTGTCTACAATTAACCAGGCGAGTTGAAAGTGGGAAGTTTTCAATATAAATTCATTTGATAAAAATAACAAAGGTTAGGGAAGCTGTCAAGAAACATTTACATTACAAAACTTCCATAAAGCTTTTAATATATTATTAAAATACATATCTTATTATTAATCATATTAATACATGTATTTCAGCTCATATTATTAGATGAAGGCGATTGTGGATTGAAGTTAATTTCATGTGAATTGAAATTAAAAACATCTGAATGAGAATTAAAATTATTTGATTCAGGAGACCCCAAAATATGACCTGAGTATTGTTTCTTTTCTAACAGGAAAAGTTGGGTATGCATGCTAATTATTTAACATATTTCTGCACCATTTGCTTATTCCTAACTATGGCAGTGGCTCACAGTATAGATCCAAAAGAATAACAACATGTCCAAAAAACCACAAATGCATTCTAAACTATCAGTTCTGTTTGTGGAGATTCTCAGTCATCCAGGTCTAGGTGTCTCAAAGGCAACTTTTTCAAAAGGCAACAATCCCCCTCTGGATTGTTTTAAGAAGCCAGCTTCTTTCTAGGAAAAGAAGAACTGTTTAAACTTCACAATTAAAATTAAGTAAGATCACTAGGGTCCAGATAACATTTCAAGAATTGCATTAGCTCTTAGATGGCTACTTTTATTCTAGCATTCACTGCTGTTTCAGGCTGAAGAAACAAATGCTACACGTTTGTTTGGAAATGCCATTGATTTCTCAGAATAAGAGATTATGTCCGTTAGTCACTTCAAACAATAGGTTATCTATCTTAAAGTTAGAAGCAAAACAAATATTTTAAAAGAAATATTATGTCCATAATTGTTTTTCCTTATAGGGAAACAAACCAGCCAGTTTTTACCATATGCTTCACTTTTATTGCGGAGATCAGGAGATGGTTTAGACTTTGTATCAAAACTATTGTTTGGCATTATTTATTTTAGCCTTAGGCACATATCTTGTCTCCTTTCTTCAGTTGAGGCAGGCAGTATTATTCATTATTTAATATGAATCAATTATTTTATGGTGTGTTTTTTTCAGATTGATTAATCAGGATCAAATTGTGGGAGCTACACAAATAATATTTGCTAGTTTATCTCAAACATGGAAATAGGAGAGATGGCAGAACTCATTCATTCAAAGTCTTTACCTGCCTTAATCAGAGAGCAGAAAATTAAGACTTGCTATTGTATTTGGGTCATCCCATTGTTATAGATATAAATTATTTTGAAGGAAAGAGATTCTCTCAAATAGTATCCTTGGATTTTTGTATAGGTATTAGATTTATTGCTTAAACTCAGATTTTGACACACGCTTTAAAACACCCTTAAAACACCTGTTGAAATCAATATGTTCCCATGGTTTTCAAATTTACTGTTAAGTGTTCTGTGTTTTTTAGTGGAAATATTTTCCATTTAAGGAAATGTCTGTTATATTTTAAACAGGGATTTGTTTTGGCTGTCACCATTCTGCGGGAAGCAGTTGATGAATTTCGTCGTTATAAGCGAGACAAGGAAATGAATTCTCAATTATATAGCAAACTTACAGTACGAGGTTAGCAATCATTTTTTATATGAATCCTGGGCAACGTTCTACTTGTAGCTTCTATCATTTACAGTTAAACCAGGCTTGCATGATTTTTGACTTACAGTATGTCACATACAGCATATAATCTATATACTGCCATCTACCAAATGATTGTTAGCTAAGGATTATCAGTCTCAGGCAGAAATAAAAAAGAAGTGGTTAGCAAACTGATATAAATTGATCATGTTTGCCAATGGACTCCCTTTAGTAAAATAGACCACAGCTTGTTCAGGCATGGTTGATACTGTGAAAGGAAAACAACAGATTATACTTCTTATATAACTAAAATAAATATTGCATACTGGGCAATGTCACTTTAGTTGGGTATTAAGAAATTGAGTTCATCATTATTGAATCCAATATTGTCATTCTGTTGATGGAATAGCAATGCTTATTTGTATCACACAGCTTCAGATCTGTCCCACATAAGATGCAGCTTCCATAACTGTTCTGGAAATTTAGAGTTCTGAAAACCCATTTATTAGTAAGAATCAGCTGCCAATTTTTTTGTGCGGTGGGGAATACTGAAGAATATTAGCACTCAGAGGTGGTACATGAATGTGTGTTGCTGCTACAAAAAAAGCAGAGCTTGTAAAATTATTTTAAGAAGTGTCCCTGTATTACAGCAACATTCGTACTAACATCATTTCATTATTATGCATAAAACCCAGGGCACATAGGACAATTTTACACCTCCCTGCTGCTGGTTGTGTGCGGTAGTACTTAAAATATGTCAAAAGAAGGCCTGTGTCACAAATCATTTTTAATGAGCAACTAGACCACCATTATAGAAAGTTTTATATTATGATAGATTTAGTTTATTGTGTTTTTAATGCCCATTTATTGCTTTTCTTTTTCTTTTTAGACTTTTATATTTTTTTAGATTTTTGTTTTATGCCTTCTAGTTTTTTAGTGTAACTTTATTTTTTTTTAATGTTTTTAATTTTTTGTACCCATTCTCCTTATGTTGGTTTTTGACTAAATTAAAGGTTGATTGATTAATACAAAAATTAATACACAGAGCATAATTATTTAACAAGTATCCCAATTTATTTGTAAAAATACATCTGAACAAGATTGATCTGAATAGGTAAATAAGAATTTTGTTTTCTTAAAATTTTGGGTTGGGTAGTAAAACAGTGATGACCTAAGGATGAAATACAAAATGGAATCTTTTGATAAAATCTCCTAGGAAGAAAGTAAATTAGTGGCTGATATTTTCAAAGTTATTTGCTACATGTAAAATTTCATTGCAGCAGGTTATCATTCTAAATGTATGAGCAATTAGCTTTTAACTGACATCACAAGAGCTTTTGTTATTGCTTGTATGGAGAGTTTAGCTCTTGTTTGTATTGTCTCGCTGATGCTTTTGTGGAAAAAATGTTGGTGAGGATGGAAAATTATCTTTTCATTGTTTAATAAAAAAATAGATGACTCATTAAAACAGTGTTTTTAAAAAGTTTCTTCCTCTCAAAAAACAATCAAGTTGGACTCAAAAATTAGGTTACTTCTTCAGAATTCCTGTCATTTTTACAAAATGTTTTGATTTGTATGAAGAAACATCAGTTTCGTGGGATTATGTCCAAAGATCCTTTCACAAATAGATTTGTCGTTGTTCCTACTTATCTTATATTGAATAGCTATGGCAACAATTTTGGATTAGCTTGAAAGCTTTGGGCAACATTTAACTTTTGATATACCCGTTTCCAACTTCATAGTTTTATTAACAAGTCACTACAAAAGTTATAATTATAATTTTTGAAGTTTCTTGATTTCAGAGTAAATAACTATTTCATCTTCATCAGCTCATCAATAGTTATGAATTCCTAATGTGTCTGTGGTTCTGTCTTATATTTGTATCACACGCATGTCTTATTGCTTCAGTTGCTTGATCCAGATTTCAGAAGTTTATATTAAGATAAAAGTTGTGACATACTTTTGATATATGTTTGCATTAGTGTTTTACATTATTTACTTTCTGCATTTGATTGTGAGGTGGAAAGGCAGGTTGCAAATCCCAAAAATCTAACAATGAGAATTTTACAGATTATGTCTTTGTTTTGATTAATTTATTTGAAGTATGTATGCTACATTAAATTTAATAGCTACAGAGACCTAAAGGTAATTAACAAGGCCAAGTTATAATGATTCTTTGTAGTATGTGCATGATGTTGATTATTTTCATTGTAGAAATATTCTGCTGTATTCATATATGTTGATTTTATTTATTTTACAATCCTTCTTGAGCTGTTCATGTGCAATGAATTATGATAAGCACTTAATTGTGTTCTAGTTGCACATAAGGCTTTAGGCAAAGGCTTGTGCCTTGGTGGACCATAAAGCTTGAATATGCAGCCACTTCTGACAGCTTTGGATTTTTTTTATTGGCAATTACACAGATGGTGAAGAATGTTTTTAGTTTGTGAGATGTGTTTCAAAGGAAAAATAGTTTACAAAAATAATTTATGCAGTGAATAGCATTTGATAGTTTTCCAAATTATCCTTTCAAAGTTATAATATATATCTTGTTTTCTGAAATGGTATCCAGTGATTACTTTTTCTGATAGATAAAAGGCTTATTGATACCTTAAGGTTTTCATATATATAATTGCTATTTGCTAAGACACATTCTACCAACCTCACTTCAGACAAGGAACATGAATAACAGTAATCTGAAATTGTATGTTCCTGCCAAATGTATGCATTTTATGCTTTAGAATAATATCTTGATACACAGATTTTTTGTAAACGGTATTTCCCATTGCGTATGCTTGTTTTTGTGGTCTTGCAGAATGCAAGTGCTTTCTGAGAAAGAATGTAGCAAAAGAATAAATAGCTATCATCCTATTTTGAATTATCTTTCCAAAAATGGATGTGACATCATCCCAATATTTATTTGGAATGTAGAAATATAGGTAGATCGTCAACATTAAATTCATTTGTCTTCTTGGAGCAATGCTTAAGATGAACAAGAAGATGCTAGAGGTTGGATAGCAGTGTGGTATGCTTAGGTAGGAATTATTTTTTAATATTAAATTTAGGCTATTAAGTTAAAAACTGAATTTTAGGGACTTCAAAACAGCATTTGCTAGAAATCTGATATAATATAAAGGGTAGCTTCAGATTTCAGTGTATGAAAGAGAAGTAGGAAGGAAATACGTTGCAGCTGTTAAATTCTGGCAAGATTAAACAGAATAAATTCTCGTGGTGCTTATATAGGAAATATAATACAGCAGTTCTAATATTTTCTGAAAAATATTGGAATGTTGAAGTGCATTTATTCTAGTTACAATTTATAATTCTGGAATACTTGAAATATTATTTACATTTATTTTTTAAATATCCAACTCACATTCTCAGGTCATTTATTTTATTTATTTATTTATTTATGAGACTTATATACCGCTTTAAGTGCAAGCACTCTCTAAGCGGTGTACACCAGTAAGCAATGTATATATATATTTACATTGCCCCCAACAATCTGGGTCCTCATTTTACCTACCTCGGAAGGATGGAAGGCTGAGTCAACCTTGAGCCGGTGAGATTTGAACCGCTGACCTGCTGAACACAGTCAGCTAAAGTGGCCTGCAGTACTGCACTCTAACTGCTGCGCCACTTCGGCTTTATTTGAAATAGAGTTATCTAATTTTTTATGTACCTACATGTAACTTTTCATAAAATAAAAAACTTTTTCTAAAAATGGTTTGTGACTTAACAACAATTACACTGTCCATAAAAGAACCGGTTTCCTATATCTTGTAATTAGCTTTATTTTATAGGATTACCTTATTTGATAATTGAAATATTCTTTTTCAGACTATATTCATATTCACAATATCTTCTAATAAATCTCTTTACAGTCAAACATTCTGTCAGCTGAGAAGACATGTAGTGCACTGAGCTGCCTGAGACACAAATATAGGAAGTCTTCAACTTATGGCCATTTGTTTAACCGTTGTTCAGAGTTGTGAATGGCTGAAAAAAGTGACTCATGACCATTCCTCTCGCTGCTGGATTCATGATTTGCCTATTGCCTATTGTTCATTAAATGACTGTAGTGGTTTGCTTAATGACCATAGCAAGCAAGATCATAAAATCACCTCAAATGACTCACTTAATGACCACTTAGCTACAGACATTCCTTACTACCAATTGTGGTATAAGTTGTGTACTTCCTGTACCTCTTTTATTTTTTTAACTTACTAGACAATTTTTTTTCCTGCACTGATAAAATTAACATGTAATTTATTCCAACAGCACGACAATATAGCCCAGCGGTAGGCAACCTTGGCTCTTTTATGACTCGTGGACTTCAACTCCCAGAATTCCTGAACCAGCCATGCTCAGTCCACAAGTCATAAAAGAGCCAAGGTTGCCTACCCCTGATATAGCCTTTGGATAGGTCTTTGACATATCGATAACATCTAAAATGCATTTAGAATAGTGGTAGCTTATTGGATGTTTTTGAAAATCCCATTCTTTTTTCTTGCTTCTTCATTAAGTTTTAGTACCGATATTTAATTTTTAAAATGAGTCATTCAAATGTTAAGCTCTTTTTTCTATGTTAGGTCAATAATTCAAAATGAATTGTGAAGGACAGAATGAAAGATAGAAATAATGTAATGGGGGAAGTTCTGTGATTTCGAGATCATTGCTTATATTGATTAATTTCTTCTTTCTTTAAAGGTAAAGTGCAAGTTAAAAGCTCAGACATTCAAGTTGGAGACCTCATCATAGTGGAAAAGGTTAACTTTTTCTTGGTTAATCAACATTTTAAATGTATTTTTCTGTTCTTTTGTCCTGAACATTACCTATCCATTGTTAACTTCAAACTGCCCTTAATCAAGATTAAAATGCAAAATTGACAGTATTTTGTTGGCAGTTATGTATTTTGCAGACTTACTTTGGATTTGCCCTGCATGGCATTGCAGTACGGTTCTTTCTTTTTTCCTCACTATAAGGCAAATGATAGCGAGTACAGTAGCTGCATGTGTTGATAAGAATAGATTTTAAAACAGAATTCAAAGAAATGTAGGGCTTAATTCATTCATGGGAATAGAGGGCTAGGTCAAACTAAAGAGAACTATTGAATTGAAAATGTTTCCTAGAATGCATATATTATCTATCTATAGTTCTCTTTTAACTGTCTGTAAATGACACATCCTAAAACTAAGCCCACTAGTATAACTGACTAGTCAATTACACCTTCAGTGTGACAGTAGGAATAGAAGACAATAAAGCTGCATAACAAAGAAAAATTATGCAAATAGCCCCATCTATACTGTCAAGTCAGTTTTCATTAAAATAAATATTCCTGTGCATTTCTCACATCTGCTTTAGGGGATCAGATTTAAACGTGAATTCAGGAATTCATACCATCCAACAGATCAATCCTGATCAGTAGAATGACCACTTCAAATGCAGCAAATTGTAGAACTTGAACAATTGAAAATGTGCAGGTCTTTGGTTATTCGGGTTTTCTCCCGCATAAAATTGGAAATGTCTTGGCGATGTTTCAACGAAGTCCCATTCTTCATCTTCAGGCTGGTGTTTTCGGCTTCGTGCTTCTAGGAGCAATGTGTGATCGTAGCTGTTTCTTCCTTTTAACTGCCAGTGGGGGTATGAACTGGTTGGGTGGGAGCTTGGCTGTGTTCTGATTGGGTGGAGGTGTGTTCTGATTGGTTAGGGGCTTGGCTGTGCTCTGATTGGATGGGGGGTTGGCTGTGCTCTGATTGGATGGGGGAATGTTCTGTTTGGGTGGGGGTTTTGTTATGCTCAGGTTAGTCTGAGTTGCAGGGATTGAGATGGTGAGCTGCGTTGCTGTTGTTTGGCCCCCACCCAAACAGAACACTCCCCCATCCAATCAAAGCACAGCCAACCCCCCATCCAATCAGAGCACAACCAAGCCCCTAACCAATCAGAACACACCTCCACCCAATCAGAACACAGCCAAGCTCCCACCCAATCAGTTCATACCCCCACTGGCAGTTAAAAGGAAGAAACAGCTAAGACCACACATTGCCCCTTGAAGCACGAAGCTGAAAACACCAGTCTGAAGATGACGAATGGGACTTCGTCAAAACGTCACCAAAAAAGACACTTCCAATTTTACATGGGAGAAAATCTGAATAACCAAAGACCATTTCCTCCCAGCACAAGACCTAAATGGTGCTGGCTTTCCACATAAAGTAGGGAGTGTACTTAAAGTGTTTCTGATTCTCGAATAACTGTTCTTAACAACAACATATCAGCAAAAAAATGAAGAAATTGTTAAAGAAAATACATACTGTGTTTCCCCGAAAATAAGGCCCAACTGGAAAATAAGCCCTAGCATGATTCTTCAGGATGCTTGTAATATAAGCCCTATCCCAAAAATAAGCTCCAATTAAGATTGTCAGACTGATGGGCATATTTAGTACCGTATTTCTCCGAAAATAAGACCTAACCAGAAAATAAGCCCTAATGTGTCTTTTGGAGCAAAAATTAAGATCCAGTCTTATTTTCGGGGAAACACAGGGTATATGTTTCAATCCTAATGACCTTTCAATATGTCAGTATTGATTTTATAGTAGTTGTACTTAAAGTGCAAGCAGTTTTGTCCAAAAGTTTGTTCCTAAAAATGTGAAGGATTTTCTTTTTGTCTGTTCCTTTCATTCCAACCTGTAAAATTTCTAAATTTGTATATAGATTGCTCTCACTTAATAAACTTAATTGGTACTGGCAACTCCATCACTAAGCAAAGCGATCATTAAGTGGGAAAACATACGATCATGACTGTGCTTTCTGACTGGAATAGTCACTGATGAGTGATTAATAAGCAAGAACTCCCTGTTCGTGTGATGTCCCATCCAAGGGGATAACCTGGTTCATGCTTGCTTAGTTTCAGAAATGCTGTCGATTCATATGCTTCCAGGACTCCATGCTAGGCTAGGGATTATTTTTTACTTTAAACGATTTAAGCATGAAGGAGACTACAACTATTTATTTTTTGGTAGAAAGACAAATATTTAAAATATGTAGCAGACATGAACATTTGTTTTGATTGCTATCTGGCCACTTTAATGAGGATTGTAACATTAATCATGTTTGATATGTGGGAAGTGCATTTTTGTCAAAGCTTCAGCTTGTTAACAGGCAACAGTTTTAAAGGATGAAGCTAGTAACTTGAGTTGTGACTAAAAGGTTTATGTCAACATTAAAAAAGAAGTGGTAAAGATGTATAGTTAATCTATATAAAGACAGAGCATCTGATTTTATGTTTGTCATTTAAGGAATGATTTATTGACCTCTGAAGTTGCCTTTTGCCTTTCCTCTCAGTTTTTGCAGATAGTGGGTTCCCAAGTATTGAATATACAACATAGCTTCTATTCTTCACTAAGATTTATATTTTTGCTGTCCTTTTCTTCCACCTTGATATATAAAAGGCTTCTTGTTAAATGGGGGAAGGGATGTACAGTTTGAGAATATGTAATAAAATTTTATCATTTTTTTTAAGCGGAAAAAAAATAACAAGATTCTGAAGTTGTTTACTTTTCTGATGTTTGAGTAATTTTTTAGACAATTCAATGCAGGATTTAAAGTACTCTGGCAACCTCACAGAATTGAAATAGAGAATCCAAAATCATTATGATGTTCCTCTTCACATTATCCTACTGCCTGAGTAGTCACCACTATAAAGGAACTAAATAAAATTTAGCTAAACAAAATTTAAATAGTTATCTGAACTCCTTCAGTTTTATCACCTAAACCCAAACTATTCTAAGAAATAACGTGATGTATTAGTATCTACCATTACCCTCAAGTCACTAGAATGACTTTTGGGGGAATTACTTCTCATTTTGGTACTAGATCACTACTCCATTATTTCCAGTCTCTATCTACACTGTTTGTTTGCAATAAACATATGTATTGACAAGGGAGAGAGCTTTCTCCAAACTCTTTTGATTATAAAATCCTCTTTTAGAATTTTAGATTAGCCTTCTAGATTTTTTATACTAATATCAAACTTTTCTTTTTGCCCAAGGATTTTCCTGTTGCTTTTGTTGGTTTCCCCTTTGTTTCATTAGGATTATGTGTAATTTTTACTATATACTTGTATTCTGTTTATGATCATATTATATTCTATCTAATATCTGTAAAATAGAAACATTTTTATATAAATGAAATACTATATATTGTACACTTTCCTATACAGTTGAGTATATGAAATACTTAAATATATTTTAACTAATACTTAAATCACTAATTAAATAAGAGATTCTGTTGATAGTGTTTATTTATCTTGGTATATACTTATCCTACTTTCACCCCAACACATGCATGTGCATGAATTGTTGGGCATACATATGGTTCTGTAGAACATCTTTGGCAGCAAAAATCACTGTATATGTATTGTCTCTCATCTATTAAGGCTAACAGAGTTTATGTCTGTCAGGTCCATACATGAGGAATTCAGTTAGCTATTTTAGTGCTCATGCCTATTTCACAGGAAATTCCCAAACAGGCAGCTTGTACCTAGATAAGTTTCAATGGCATTCGTGGGGAAGTATGTATGACCTTACTCTCTTATGCCTACGTAAAGATTCCAAACTAATTGCCCACTTGTCTCCTCTCTGTCTCTCTGTCTCTCTCTCTGACATGACAGAAGATAAAAGAACTTCCATTATTTGCTTTTTAGTCACCATAATAGCTTCAGAAGAAATGAAATATAAATAAATATAAAATGAAATGTATATGAAATATAAATAAATATAAAAATAAATAATTAGTCGTTTATTTTAAAAAATCTGATTTTTAAGTGGTAAATATATCTCAGCCAATTACATTTTAATTAAGCATTAATCTAAATAAAATCTTAATTGCTTCCATGCTTCTGAGAGATATTTGATTGGAATTATACATTGACATATTTTTGGATTTTTTTTGCCAACAGAATCAACGAATTCCATCAGATATGGTATTTCTAAGAACTTCAGAAAAAACAGGTATGTTATTTTCTAATCTCAGGTGCTTGAGGGTGATATGGCATCAGCTTTCTATATTATGAATTCTTTAGCTGATCCTTGTTGATGTTGGCTGGCTTATGAACAACTAGCTGCAATATAGATAAAGATCATACCTTGTCCCATTTTTTTGCCAGCAGAAGTATCTCCCATGCCATGATAACAAAATCACTTCATTCTGTCAGTTATGTGAAATTAAAAGATGTTCCACCCTTTGCTTTGGTGGGCTGGAAACATGGACGTCTTAAAAAAGATTTTTGATCACAACTTGATTGTAAGACCTCAAAATACTTGTGTATATAGAGCAGCTTTTTCTACCTCTATGTCCTCCAAGTGTATGTGGATTCCTAGAACCCTTGGTACGAACTATGTAGATCAGGCATCCTCAACCCCCAGTCTGTGGACTGGCACTGGTCCGCAGCATGCCAGAAACCAGTCCACACAAACAAGTGAAGCCCAATCTGTGGGATACAGGCAACACGTGAAACCATGCCCCCTCCAGTCCGGGGAAAACCTCTCTCCACGGAACCAATCCCTAGTACCCAAAAGGTTGGGGCCACTGATGTAGATGAAGGTTTCTAGGAATTAAGATTGAAGTATCTGCAGGTTAGGGGGAAATTGCAGATTTTTCAAAGCCTTGATCATTAACTACATATACATGGAGGGAAGTATGCAATCGGGTACCCCAAGGCTCTGTTTTAGGCCCAGTACTCTTCAACATCTTCAATGATTTGGATGAGGGGATAGATGGGGAATTCATCAAATTTGCAGATGACACCAAGCTGGCAAGAATAGCCAACACTCCAGAAGATAGACTTAAGATACAGAAGGATCTTGACAGACTTGAACATTGGACGCTATTTAATAAAATGAAATTCAATGGTGAAAAAAGTAAGGGTCTACATTTAGGCAAGAAAAACTAAATGCATAGGTACAGTATAGGTGGCACTTCGCTCAATATTAGTAACTGTGAGAGGGATCTTGGGGAGACTTAGTGGACAATCACTTAAATATGAGCCAGCAGTGCACTGCAGCTTCCAAAAAAGCCAACACAGTTCTAGGCTGCATTAATGGAGGGATAGAATCAAGATCACGTCAAGTGTTAATACCAATTTATAATGCCTTGGGAAGGTCACACTTGGAATACTGCATCCAGTTTTGGTCACAATGATATAAAAAAAAAATAAGACTGCATCCAGTTTGACTGGTCATGAGTCATAAAAGAGATGAGGTTGCTTACCCCTGAGCTTGTTGGACAACAGCTTGAAGCTTGCCAGGTGAGTAGCAGATAGGAGGGGGGAGAGAAAGAGAGAGCGGGAGGGAGGGAGGGAGAAAGAGAGAGAGAGAGAGACAGAGAGAGAGAGAAAGAGAGTGGGGGAAGAGGAGTGGCAGACCAAGGGCAGATAGAGAGGGAGAGAGAGAGACAGAGAGAGAGACACTTTTGACATCTAAAATGAAGATAACACTGCATATATCCTTTTTTACCTTTGTGTGTATGTAATTTTATTCTCTTAAAGCATTCTCTTGGTGATCATTGTTTTAATAGTATGGATATTCCCAAAAGTCATATTTTCACACACACATATACATACACACACAAACACACATACACACACACCTATAATAAAGGTAAAAAAGGATATATGCAGTATCTTCATTTTAGATATCAAAAGGGTTTTGCGGCTCCCAGTGTTTTGTTTTTGGTGGGAAACGGGTCCAAGTGGCTCTTTGAGTGTTTTGGGTTGCCTACCCCTGGGCTAGTTTAATGAAAAGAAGGAGTAGGGGTGACATGATAGTAGTGTTCCTATATCGCGGGTTGCCACAAAGAAGAGGGAGTCAAGCTATTTTCCAAAGCGCCTGAAGGCAGGACAAGAAGCAATGGATGGAAACTAACCAAAGAGAGAAGCAACCTAGAACTAAGAAGAAATTTCCTGACAGTTAGAACAATTAACCAGTGGAACAACTTGCCTCCAGAAGTTGTGAATGCTCCAACACTGGAAATTTTTAAGAAGAGATTGGACAATCATTTGTCTGAAATGGTATAGGGTTTTCTGCCTGAGCAGGGAGTTGGACTAGAAGACCTCCAAGGTCCCTTCCAACTCTGTTATTCTGTTCTATTCTAACTCCTGGCACTGAGCAAGTCATTCTGTTCCAAATTCTAGATTTCTTCTGCAGTCCGAATAATATTTCAATATAAAATAAGCCACATCATACTTAGTATCATTTACTTTTAAGCAGAGTTGCAGAGAAATGAGCTGCTGATATATTGACATTAGAATACACACAGATAGTCCTTGACTTACAGACATAATGGAACTTGCCTATTACAGTCATTAGTTGAGACAGTCAAAAAGCAAGTCATCATCTGACTGATTCAATTTTACTTTTTTGTGGTGGTTAAGTGAATCACCGTGGTCATTAAGTGAATTCACAGATTTTAAACAAACAGTGAGATAGTTAAGCAAACCCATTGTTTGCTATGGGGCATTTTTGCCCAAAACCATAAGTAAATGTCAGTATTTGGCAAAAACGGAGTAAATTGCAGTCAGGTGACTATACGGTGCTGTAAATGGCCATGAATTCAGGCTGGTTGCTAAGGACCTGAAAGGCAGTCACGTTGCTATGGGGAGGAGGTTGGTTATCAGAGCTTTGAAACCAAGTCGTAACTACCTTTTGTAGTGTCTGTTTTTGCTTTAAACGGTTGCTAAGTAACTGATTGTAAGTTAAGGACTACCTGTACTTTGATATTAAAGTATGTTTTTATACATACGATATATGCTCAGAAATATAGAATATAAAAATACAGAATCTAGAATGAGATATTTAGTGTTGTATAATAACAGGTCGGTAGTATCTTTCTTGATAAGAATTTTAAAAGAATGATTTGCTATATTAAGTACGGTAACATGTATAAGCCAATCTAATGGGGCTACTTTTAAAAAATCTATTTGTCTGATAAAGCTAATTGTATTTTAAAAAATTAATCATAACTCTTTAATTATTTTTATGCATGTTGTAATTGTGACTGATGAATAATGTTTTGCTGACATTAAGAACTTCATGAAAATTCTTCCCATTGTTATTTAAATATAATTTAAGCAGTTTAAAGAAAAGTCACTTGATTTGTGTTTTATATTTATGTCTAATATGGAAAATATTAAAAGTAGGATTTTCCCAGTTACGATTATAGTTCATTACGAATACAACTTCCTAGATTATGGTTTCTCAAATTAAGCATCAATTCTGAAAGTACAGAATCTACTTAGGTTTGGAAAAATCTTATTTCTATAATAAACTATCTAGGTAAAATATTATAAAAATGAAGACATATTTTACTGAATTAACAATTCTATTTAATTGTTTTACTGTTACACCTCATAATTAATTGCAAATTGTTGTTTGGCACCTTTTTGCAGAAAAGATTGACACTTTGAACTTCTGAAATTACACAGAAATGTGGTATCACTTTGTTGTTCAGCCATTCAGCTCAAGTGTCACTTTCTATCTCTTTCCAAGCAGACTGCTGCAGAATAATAAGGCTGTAATAGTTGTGGCACCTGTTCTGAACATTCCTATTATGTTTAGAAACCATACATTCTAAAACCTACCTGTCTTGAGAAGAAAAAAAAGTTGAGAAATGTATTGCTATAGAGAATGACAAATGACTAGAGTGAAGTTTTGCACATGCGGCCAAATAAACTTTTATCTTCAGGGCATGAGTGACTGCCAACAATCTGTCCAAACTATTTTAATCTGTTCCCATATCTCAGTTCCTATTCTGGCTTTAACATTTGATTTAACATAGGCTAACCATGTTTTGACATCTGTCTTGAGCCACTGAATGCTATTGCTTTTTTGTGTTACACCTATTGTTTTCTTAATGAAGCCTAACAGTAAGAATCATACAGTAGTAAATATATTAATAAAAACGTATTTAACATGTTTATGCTCAGAGAACTTGTATGGCTAATGGACCTATCTAAAAGTAAAGAGGTTTTGATTCTGATTATTCCTCTGTTATAATTCCACTAGGTTTAAGCCACTTTATCTTGTTCCATTGTAATACCAGGTTCACGTTACAAATTTTATCAGATTATTTTAAAATATTATATTTGGAATCCAGAGATGCTGTTTTTTTTTCTTTCAGTTGCATTGTATGAAGTGTTGGACTACTGATTTCTGATCTCTGAGTGGGCTATCCCACATTGCCTATAAAGGAAAAACTCAACTCTGTACAGATGTTTGATGATTAGGTAATAGAACTGCCAATCAGAGCAAGGCAATATAGAGGACCTCCTTCCAGTTTATATTCCAGAGGGAGGAGGGAACTAAGGAGAGATGATTTGGGAAGGTATGTGTAGAAGGATGGATCAGAGGGAGGCTTAAGAGTCCTAGTCCAGGAAAACCTCAATCTATGAGAAATACTGGATGATGAATATAATTTGATGCCAAGGAAGACAAATATCGACATGCAGATATGTTACAATGTTAATTGAATCAATTTATAACCCTTTAAAAGTTATTTATTAAAAGTTAATTTGTTTCTTTGTTTAAGTGTTACATCTTGTGCAGGCAATTTAGTCCCATTCTTAAAGACATAAGAAATAAAAGGGGAAAAAAGCAAAATAATTTCTAAACATAAAAGGATTTCATTGTGGCAGCACGATCAAGAGAGATATCCCAAAGTTGATGGAATAATTTTGAAGAAAAAGACAATATGAAAAGGGCACCCAAATAAACAGTATGTAATAGCCATTATGTGTATACACTGTGTAGAGCAAATAAATCTAAACAGAAACCATTATAAGTACCAAAAATACAACACTATATTTTTTTTAAAAAAAATGATTAATAGTAAAATAATTGTTAGATAGCCCAAATATCATTAATAGTAAAATAATTGTTAGATAGCCCAAATATCAACTCCCTAGTGGCTACCTGAAGGCTAGGGCATTTGGGGAGTTCCCTACTTCAAGGAAGCAAGATGTTCCTGGTTATAAGGACAGATGCTGAGAAAATGCACAGGGAGTGGTGATCTGCCCAAACTCACTCTTCAAGAATTTGTGGGGCAGGCCAAGTCTTTCAATATCCAGGAAATAAGTCATGTATAGATTTTAAATTTCTAACCAGCCCTTTAAATTGGGCCTGGAAGTATAATTGACAAGCAGTATAATGACCATGTCAGTAGCTATGTTTGTTTCCAGTGGTTAGCAGATGGACCCCTGCCCTTGGAGTCGAATGGAGCTTCCAAACTGTCTTCAGGGTCAACTCTACATAGAGTGTGTTGCAGAATAGTAGTAGTAGTAGTAGTAGTAATTATTATTATTATTATTATTATTATTATTATTATTATTATTATTATTCAAACAGACAAGCACCTGCAACATAACACCCCAGACTTAACAATTGTCGATAAGAAAGACAAAAAAGTCTGGATAGTGGACGTGGCAGTGCCTGGAGACAGCAGAATAGACAAGAAAGAACTGGAAAAGATAACAAAATACAAAGACCTACAAATAGAAATAGAAAGACTGTGGCAAAAGCAAGCAAGGGTAGTACCAATAGTGATAGGCTCCTTGGGTGCAATTCCAAAACAACTGGAGCACCACTTGAACACCATTGGCATTGACAAATTCGCTATTAGTCAATTGCAAAAGGCAGCCTTATTAGGAACTGCTTCCATCCTGCGACGATATCTGTAATACCATCAAACATCCACATCTGCCTATCCCAGGTCCTGGGTAAGGACTCGATAGGTAGACAAAATGCCAAATCCAGTCTGAACATCTGGCTGACTGTGCGATGATCAATAATAATGATGATGATGATATTGATATTGGAAGGACCTTGGAGGTCTTCAGGTTTGACACCCATAGGAGCAAGAATTGTACTTTTCTATGCAGCAATGTTCCTAGAGTAATACATTGGCGTTCTTTTGTTATTTCTCTCCTACCCTGCTTCATGACAGCATTTTCATTATCTGCAAAGGGTGCAAAAGAAAGAAAAGAAGCAGGTCAGCTGCGGTGTTGTTCCTCATGAATTTGTTTAATCTATTCTACACTGAATGATAAAAGATAAATGTGCCAAATTTTGCCATATAGAATCATGTATCTTCCCAAAGCACGATAGGCCCTTTTACTGAGGACAGGAATGTCAAGGAGATAGTAGACTATGTGAATTGAAATATGAAATATCCTTTTGACTTCATAATACTTTAAAGGTAAAATGGTATTTCTAAAGAAAGCATAAATTCTGCAATTAGAATTTAAGAAGATGTGCAAGTGGTTTTAGTACTCAGACTTGGATTATTTTCAGTGAATGCAAAAGAGTTCCTTAAAGCATTTAATAAAATAAAAATTCCTAAAACGTACAGAGTCAGTATAAGAGCTCTACAATATATGCAGCGTGATCAAGCTTGGATTAAAAGCATCTGTGTTCTTGTCAATAAGGAATTGTGATGAGTTCAGGGGTATTGTATTGATTGTGTATTAATACATGGTATCCTATTGGACCATAAGCTGATTCTTTAGAATGTAAATGAATCTGTTGATGGATCCAGTGACTGATGGCTTAAATTCCAATTAATCAATTGCTTCATCAGTTTCTTAATTCATATCAAATATCTCTTGAGTGTAGATGTTCTTTCAGTGGTATTAGGGAAAAATATGCTTTAGAAGTAATTTTCATCAATCTCTTATAAATGCCAGTATGTTTTTTCAAATTCCCAAGTGACAATATTATAGCATAAATATTTGACATATAGTTTCTTCTGAATGAAATAAACAGAAACATTCCCCAGAGCATTGTACTGGGCCTTTCCTGCCTGTCATTAGTTAATGATTTAACAGTCTTGCTTCCGAAGAGCCTACATTTCTTTACATAGCAAAAAACTAAGTACTCTTCAGTTCTGAGTCATAGCAAGCAAGTTACCGAAAATTGCAAAATGTAATATTTTATAACAATTTCACATTTCTCCATAATTCCTTTAATTAGTACAACACTTGACACAGTCTGTTCATTGTGACACTTGTATTAGTTAATCTTAATTTGATTGCCATTAAAAGCACCCTTTCTTGACAACTCTTGTCAATTATACAAAATAAAATCAAGTATTCATAAGAAGACTGTAACAGAATATAGGCAGGCAGATTTAATAATTCAGTTTTGGTGAGGCTTAACTGGATTAGTTGTTGTAGCTAGTGTTCTCATTTGTGAAAAATTTATCAGATACAACATTTGAGAGGCAACAGATGGAATAGATTTTATAAATGAAGTATTAGCTGCTTGAAAGAAAATCTGTTAGTGTACTTTATTTTTGAAAAAAAAATGGTGAAAGCTTAGTTCTGTGTTAATAATTCATTTTTAGATTCATTAATATAGCCTTTATACAAGGAAGAAGCAAGTCTGAAACATAGTCCTACATATGTTAGAGAGGCCAAGATAAGCATACAATCAAAAAATAAATACCTTCCAGCTTCATGTCTTTATTTACTTTTTTCATGAGTAGCATAGCAAATTTAAAAACAATTTAACCAATAGTTACTAACAATATCTAATCAACATTTTGTTAAATAAGTATCTTCTATTGAGTCGTAATTGACAGCAAATCTTACTGGTGCGTTATGAAGAACACTATAACTAACAAGATGCTCTGTATTACAAATATATTTCATCTTTATCAGTAATCCATGAACTGAATTATTTTCTGACTAATATGAGAATAGGTTTTAATAAAATTAATGTATTATTTAAAAAAACCAACTAACCGGAAGGAAAATCTGTCTCCTTCAAATATTCTATTTTCCCTAAACAAGAAATTATACCTACTTTATCTTACAAATTATTATTTGCAGACAATAATAACATGCATTTTATTCCTTAGCAAACGTGAACTACTCCACTTCATATTCCAGTGCAATCAACAAATTCAGTGTTAGTTATATGATAGTGTTTAGCTATCCCCTCATGTACTTTTAATGTTTTAAAAACTGATTCCTTACTTGGATGAGATGAAACCGAAGTAAACAAATGCGGGAAGGAATATTTTAAAGATTTTTATGGGATAAATAGTGATATATCAAGTAGTAGAATTGAAACAAATTCTTTGAAGGCCAGCGTCCAAGAAAAAGTTATGAAAAAGAAAGTTGTGAGAAAATTGAAAAATGGTAAGGCTACAGATGAAGGTGGTATAACTAGAGAAATGTTAGTAGTTACTGTGATCAAAACCCTGAAATATAAAATAGATTTGAAAAAAAGTCTAAAATTATGATTCTAATAAAAATATTAATACAAAGTAGACATCTCACTATGGATTCTGTATAGTTTTGATGTTCCTTCAGAAAGGAATGGAAAATGTACAGCAGGATTAGTTTGTGTACTTTCATTTGACAGAATTCTGATTTCAAAATGCCTGGAGGTGAAAAAGGGCAGTGGGCAAAATTTGGGAAGTCAGATGTCATAATTGAGCAGATCGTTAACAAATGCATGAATGTAGAAGGAATTTTTTTCCTTTGCTGATTCATGATAAAACTAATAGGCTTGAGTTGCAGCATGAGCTGATAGTCAATTGATGGAGCTGATGTTCAATAATCCGTTGAGTGGTACATGACAAAGTGAAAATATTTGGGCGAATAAATGAAATATTTAGCACATGGTTTGAAATGAGAAGTGATTACAACAAAGGTGTATTATGTTCTCTCTCATTCAATGTATTTATTGATACATAATGAATGCTTGTTACGTTTGACATGTGTGTTGGTTGGAGATGTGAATATTTGTGTACTTTGTATAGAGATAATGCCATGTGACTGGATAGCAATCCAAATTGTTTGTAGCAAATGTTGAAAATATTGTATATTGTATAAGGATGCAATAAGAAGGGTGGACATGTAATATGTATGAAAAACAAAAGTAGTTATGCATGACTGGGAAAATGAAATGAACAAATGTAATAGAAAGTGATAAAACATCTAGAGGAAATGCCTGAAAGAAGGAAGAATGAATGGATTGGTAGGATAGGAAAGACCAAGAAAGTCATTACTGGATGGAATGAACTACATCCTAAAAGGGAGAGAGTATCTGTTGAGATTCTCGGTCATCCAAGTCATAGTTGTCTCAAAGGTGTTTTGTTCTTCAAAAGGCATTGGGACTGTTTTTTCTTTGAGGAAGAAGAAAACCTGCTCAAAGAAAAGGAGGAAGAAGAACCCTTCTCCTTGAAGAAGAAGAAGCGCCTCCCCCCACCGGCCATCAGAACTGATGAAGCTTCTTGGATGAGAAGCGAAACGTTTTCTTCTTCCTCAGGGAAAATGCAATCCAGTTGCCTTTTGAAGAAAAAAAAGCACCTTTGAAAGAAAAGGGAGAGAGAGAGGTGAGAAGTTTAAAGAACAAAAAATAGTGTATTCATTGTAGTATGGATGTGGTAGAATCAGATGGTTTGCAGGAATAAAAAAAAGCTATGGAATGTTTAATGAATGGTGTTATGCAAATTATATTTAGTTATATTTCCATTTCTTTTATTATGCACTTAATGTCTTTGTTTCTGTGCTTTCCAAGAATCAGCTGCCAAAAAGTACTGAAGTTTATTGTGATCTTAGTAACTTATCAAATTAGGGTAGGCAAATGCAGATCTTAGTTTCTTTTTTAATAGCTATACCACTTCCAAGATCACTGGAATGCATTAGAATATGATATATTCTTATAAGTATATGACCTCTGAATCAATAGATTACAGCAAAATATTATAGTCAAATTAATATTTTATTACAGTTTGCTGCCCAAAGTCTGAGATAGGCAGCTATAGAAATTGAATAAATGAATAAATAAGCCACTTAATGATAGCTCTGCATTTTCATGAGATTGCTTCTTGATATATATTCTGCTGTTTCATTAAAAAATGCCTGATTAGTATAAGGTTAGTATTTTAAGAACTAAGAAACATTAATAGATTTGTTAAACCTGAAAAGTAGATCAATATTTTAAAAACAAAATGGTTAAAGGTGAAAGTTGCAATCATGTGGCCCTTAAGTCAGCAAATTATCTTCAATGTTTGCAGAGATTTTTTTTCCCTCAGAACAGAACAACTTGTACACTTTTTCCATGCTTCCATATTGCCAGTGTTTTAGAGATACAGCTCAAAAGCTCAAAAGTTTAGAATTGCAGAGTTACTTACTAGTACTTGTAAATTCTGAATTTGAGCTGAACAGCCCTGCTGGAAAGGGAAAGATCAACGTTTTCCTGAGGCTTGTCCTTCAGTCATGCCTCTAGTCTTGTTAGAAAGAAATACTTTATAAATTAAAGCTATGCTGGAAGTCAGAAAGATGGTTTAGAACTTGCATTCTTTGAAGCAGGGTCTTGTCTTAAGATTGTGTAGCTTCCATAGCAGACCTAGGAAAAGATAGGTTTGGTTTAAGGAGTTACAGTCTGCTGCTCCATATGTGCCTCTGCCTCCTCCGAAATTCCCCCCCCCCTTTTTTTTGCTTAAATCTGTAGTGCTGCACTTTCTTACAAATGACAGAAAATTTGAGAACCATTTATAAAGCTTTAATTGAAGGCGTATGTCTCCTTCTTATAGATAGCATTAAAGGGATTTCAAATTTTCCTAATTTCTTCTATATTTGAGCATTATGTAATGTAAATATTATTGTTTTGCTGTGAGCACATTCTGGTTAATGTACTTCACTTTTCTACATTTCTGCGGAAATAAAAGTGGACACATAATTTTGTATGGCATTCTCCCAACATTTCCTGTACCTTAAATGTGATTGAGAAAAATCTAAATATTAAGGGATATATGATATAAAACCAACATAAATTCAGTGAACAATGACTATTTAAAAAAAAACCAGAATAAATTACTGCTAATTGGAATACTGTAAAACCATTTCTGAAAATAGGTGAGGGGCTTGAAAAGTGAACCATTTCTTTAATACTGAATTAAGATCAACATTCTTAAGTCTTTCTGACATTCCCTGTTAGTTTACTCCCCATTTGCAGGCTTTCTTTTTGTAAAAGGAAGAATAATCAGTAAGATGATGGCTTGTATCTGTGTTATAAAGTAGCTTATCTCTCCAGATTCTATTTCCTGAAATTATGCAAGACTGTGCTCAGAATTGTCCCTTCAAACTATTGCATTTGCTGCTAAGTAAGAGAGCAAACAAGGTTTTTAAAACTCTCAAATTAGATAACAGAGTCAAATAATATCTCTTTGCTTATCAAATAATCTCTTTGCTTGGACTTCTCATTAACATCTTGCCTGGTTGCCATGGGTGACTAGAAAGTGCCCCCAGGTGGTTATACAAAATTCCTGATTTGCAGCACATTCCCCAGGATGATTCTAGCCTTTTAAAAAATAAATAAAAATCAATCAGACATGCTCAGTTCTGTGCTGATTGAACTCTCATCAATTATCAGCCCAGCTCTTTAATGCCTGCAGCTTTCATTTTATTTTATGAAGAGCTTTGTTGCTTGTATCCTTTTTGTCAGCTATGGCCCAATAAGTTAGACTAATGACAGGCTGTGGTCTTATTCATTCACATCTTATAGAACAACGTGGGACTTACTCTGAGTAAATGTTCATTGGGTTGAGTTGTAGATTTTTGGTTTTGGAAAGGGAAAATGCCAGTGAAAAGTGTAAAACTAGTCCATTTAAATTTCAGCTCCAGTTATGTTAAGAGGAAATTGTGGCATTTGGACTTTTTGTAATTCAGATTTGTTAATTGGCACTCAGATGACTTTAAAATACTAATACTTAGAGATTATACTTATGTAGATTATTTTGCTGAGTTCTGGTCACTAGCTATAAATCCATGTTCAGATGAAAGAAAAGTAGCTGGAAAGAAATACTTTCACCAACAAGCTTGGGCACAATTTATTATAAACATATGCCATATTGAGCACATGAGTAGCTGCTAGGGAAATGTCTCTTTTTTCCAAAATGGCTTTAAAATCTCATAAGTGGTTCAGCAGATAGGTTGCTAATACTTTTGTAAGCTCAAAACTTTTGTGAGCTTATTTACAAAATTGCTTTTGCACTGATTAACACCAGAAGATTAAAAAGCTAGTTGGCATTGATAAGGGATAGGAGTAATCACTGATGTAGTATTATTGTAATTAAATGTATGTAGAGTGTTACAGCAATATAAATTGTTCTGAGCTTTAAAAAGATTGTAATAACACAATAATGCATATAGTGGTATGACTTAATTCTGTGCAGTAGTTTATTTTTTGAATACATACTAATTTCCACCAATTCTGTAGCATATACAGAAACAGTCAAACAAATGCTTCATTGTGCTGTAAACCTTTTAGAATCCAAATTTCATTTTTAACTGTTTGAAAATATAGTTCCCCAAAGCCTCAGATAAAAAACAATGAGATAAAAAAATTCATATTTCTCTGACATTTCTAAATCTAAAGATTGGTATACAATAGAACTTGTTATACATAAAAATATTATTGTTATTAGGAAACTTGATTATCAAGTACAGTTTGACAATGGATACATTGATAAAATATAATGTGCAAATTGTGGATTGGTTCCCAGTTTTTTAAACACTAAACTAAATAGGAGTGATATTCTGTTGATGTCATTGGGTCTGTTCTATTACTAAATCAGAATAAACTTTATGTAAATTATAAGTAAAAGAAAATAAGAGTAAATGCTTTTGGCACGAGTTGCTTCTCATAATCTTTAGTATTGCCTATATAATTTTATGTTCTTTAAACTTCATTATGCAAACTTAAGAATTGGTTTATCATGTACATTAAAAAGTCTTTTGCCAATGGTGCTAAAGAATGATTTTAAAATGTCTGGGTAGGGGGACATTTTATTGTTTAGGTTTTGCTGTAGTGATCAGTATTGAAAGCTGAGTTGGCACAAACTAGTCTCTTTTTCTGGATAAAAGGGAAACGGACTATGAGATAAGTTATTGATGAAATTAACTGCTGAAGTGGAGAGGAAATGCGGCTCGCCGATACATGTCATAGTGTGAGCTCTATTAAATGAATATATGTGCAGTCAACCATTCAGAGGAGCCACACTGGTCTTGAACTGCATTGATCTATAGCATAATTCTAAATGAAATTGATGGATGAGAGTAGTCATTGACAGGAAGGGTAAAGAGAACCATGAAATGCCTTGTATCTGCAAAGTATGATGGAGAATAGACTGTTGATTAGAAAATACTACAGGAGTCTAATGTTCTCATGTTGTCTTATACTTATTTACAATGTATTCAGTTTCAATAACTGTCTGAAAAATGCTTGCTCTGTATGTTCTAGAAGTTAATTATTTTGTACAGACCATACTCCGTCTTTTTAAAAATAGAAATGTTTTTAAATCTGAAATACAGTACTAGTAAAACTGTCTATAGGATTTTTTTTTTCTTTATGTCTTATGCTCTACCAGAATTAACAGTGATAGAATTGTAGGAGACTTCAATAAAAAAAAAATCATAGCTTAGCTCAGTTTCTATTTTAGTGGAATCTAAAATATGTAATGTTCTTGGGGTTTTGTTTTGGTTTTGCAATTTTAAGGTTCCTGTTTTATTCGAACTGATCAGCTGGATGGAGAGACAGACTGGAAACTAAAAGTTGCTGTTAGTTGCACACAGAGATTACCAGCTTTAGGGGTAAGCATTATGGTTCAACATTTTAGTCCTTTCATTGCAATTAAATAATTATTTGTTTTCAAATTCTTTTTTAATCAGCATATATAATATCAAACACCTGAAATCAATAAATATTTCAAAACTTTAAAAGAGTAACATAGTGAGAAGAAGAGCTCTTAAGTTATAGTTTCAGAATTTCTTCAGAATATCTGTGGACTGTTCATCATTTTATTATTTTTATGACTGTATTTGTGAGACAAATTTAAGGGCCCATTTCAAATATTTTTAAATGACTCCAGTCAATTTCTCAAAAGCTTATGTCTTTCTGGAGGCATGCAGTACTTGGAACTCAAGTGGAAAGTTGCTTCAAATCCAGCACAGACACATGTTGGACCCTTAAAAAAAGCCATTCATCTTTCTAGGCTTGCATTTTTTCCATGTGCTCCTTGGAAAATATTTGTTTGTTGTAGAGAGGTATGTGATTACATCCTGTCACTGCTGACAGGTATGGTAAGTGCATTCACACCTAATTCAACACCCTTTTTCAGTTTTGAATCCGAATATTAACACCAAGACCTCTTCCCATATATGACAAATTAAACCCTTAGATCTTTGGGGGCATGGAGAAAGGATTGCTGCCAAATGAGCAGAGATGGACGACTGCTGTGAATCTTTTTTGATGATTTGCTCATCATGGAATGTGTTCTTCAGAGAGTCACGTGTAGGCACCAAGTAAAGAAAGTGCTTTTAATTTTTTTCCAGATCTTTTAATTATTACTATTTATCTCAATGTTATAAATGGGAATGTAATATTTTTTATTTATTTTTAATAATATTACCTTCAAATCCCCAGTCCAGGATGACTAATACATATACTTAATCAAAACTTTAAAAATTATATCAAAATATAGTTGTTATACTATAAAGACATATAAATGGTGGCATTAATACTACAATTTTAAAATTAGGCCCAAGAAATAATTGAAAACCAGTACAAACCTTTCAAAGCTAACTAGTCATCTCTCAGCCAAGGTGGGAAAATGAAGGAGGGAGAGATCGCTGGGTATTTGAGTTTTGGAGAACATACAAGCTATAAATCAAATAGTGTTACAACATTGCACATATTTATTAATACATAGCTATAACATCTATGATGCAATAATTTCATTAGGGTATTTTCGTTACTGTATGCCACTTTAGTTATATTCAGAAAGTTAAATAAGACAGTGATAAAACTGGTCTTTTAGTGACACTGTGAGCTTTATTAATTTTTAAATTTTTCTTAATTGATGTATTGTTGAGTTTAGCTATGTAGACAAAGGGTTGGTTTTTCCTTTAATGCATTTGATCTGTTTTAATGTAAACCATGCTGAGATTTTTTTATTAATTTGTTTTATATAAATATGATAAAGATAGAGCAATTTAAAAAAAATAAATTGTTTGGTACTGGATATTCTGACATTGTTTACCCAAAAAGTATTTTTCACAGGAACATAGAATATGATTCTATACAGAATATAATAATTTACTTTGCATAAAACAAATTCTTGTTTTATAAATAACGGATGTTCTTGTAGTTATAAGCCACTGAACCATACGGTGAACTGGGATACACATATTTTTAACGACCCAGGAACCACAAATTGTGCAAGATGCTACATCTGTCCATGGTGCTTTGAACAGTTAATTCAAAACAATATCCCTGTCATGCTACATGATTAATTTTGAAAGTAAAAGAAACACAGATGTTCAAAGAAAAGCACCCAAAAGTCCAATAGATATTTTCATCAGTTAGTCTAAAACTAAAGATACTCCTTAGATTCCACCCTTAGTATGTGTTGGTCCTTATATGGAGAGCATGGAACAGAAAATTGGGGAATCTATCTAAAGAGGAAATGGACTCAGGAATTTCAATGGCTAATTTCCTAAAGAAAGGTTTCTCTTAAAGAGAAGCTACTTGAAAATACAGCATTCTCATTTATCTTCTGTGACTATAGTTTTCTAAGTGTGGGTGGTCCTTGTTATCCATGGTCTCATTATCTTCCATTTCATGTGCCCGTGGTTAGAAAATACAAACCAGATCTTGATATCTGTGTAAATTTCACACTTCTCTGGGTTCGACGCATTTAACACCCATGTAAATGGTAGGTGGATTTTTGTTGTGTATTTATGATTTCATTGCTCCTGGTTTTATTATCTGCAGTTTGGCTGGAAGGGACTCCCTACTCTTAATTAAATTAGGAAATTTCCACAACTTACTTGCCTCAGATGTTGGGATGTAAGAATATAAGCCTAGGATTTGTATCATGATATCATCACATGCATACAAGTTTTGTATCCACATGGCTTGCTGAGGACACTGCTGTTTTGTGAAGACTCTTAGAATGCAGGCATTATAGGAAAGTGGGAATAGTGCTAGAGAGAACTGCATTTCTTAGGAAGTCTTAGGATCCGAATATTGGTCAGCTTATCACTATATATTATGACTACTTTTTATCATCTTCACAATAACAAAAAATGCACCAAATAAATGAGTGAAGAGAATGGCAACAGCAATTTACATTCCTGAAAATCAAATTATGGATTTTCATTAAATCCTACTGCATTGAATACTATAGATTCTGGCAATCTGTAGATATCTTGGAAATAGTCACTGATATTTAATAGCTTGTCAAATATCTTCCACATATTGTCAACATTTGTAAGGATTTTGTGGTTAGAATATAAAAAAGAACGGATGATTCCTGTTTTACAGTAATTCTTGAATGCCACCTGCTGGGCTGCTACTAAAATGGCTGAGGAGATCCTTCAAGCTTATCCTTCTTTCCTAATTTTTGCTTATTATATTCTTGTACAGCTTTTTTCATAATACTACTACATTCAAAAACTGTCATCAGTTTTACTCATGCAGGTTGTAGAGAATGAAAAGATTATGATTTAAACAAATGAATACTATTGTATTATCAAATAAACCATTTCAGTTTTCAGTGGTAAAAAGCTATTTAGTGAATGTTTTAATATATGCTTGGCACAAAACATTAGCTAACAGAAATGAAAATTAATAATTTAAATAAAATATACATTCAATGGTTATTTTGGCAACTCCATTCTGACCGGTAATAGAGTTCTTTTCCTTTTCATTGAGAAGTAATAATATGTCAGATTACTAAATAGGTTTTTCATGTTAGAACGTGGCTTTTGGGCAGTGTTTAAACCTCTGTTGAAATTCAGCTTAATTTTGATGTTAATAACCAGCATATAGCTCTAGTTCAGAGGATAATATTTCATTTTATTGATAAATTGTTGTGGGTTTAAATTAGTTAAAAAATTGATTTCTTTTACATAAATTATTTGAACAAAATGAAAAAAGATTTCTGCTAAACAGATTTAAGCAGAAAAGGTGGAACCAAAGAATATTCAACTTACAAAGACTGCAAAACAATATAAAACCAACACCAATAAAAACAAATTTAATAGATAAAATAATGTTTAAAAGAGGAAAAAAAAGAATTGGATTGGATTAAGCAGTTGGATTGTACTGTACTGTAGTTAATATACTGTTGGTAATTGTCATTCATTTCCAAATGTCTCTTGTATTATCATGGCTGTCAATTCCATCATCAGTGTAAGACTGCAACTTTATCTTCAGTGGTACTTGGAATAAATAAAGAGGCAAAACTTTAGAGCTTTCTTAAAGAACAGATGACACCATCAAAGATGATCAGTACAGATTTTCTTGTCTTCCCGAACCACTTAATGCGATCAGAGAATTAAAATTTCAACAAGTCATTTAATGATGCCTGAGCTGTAAGAACTGTAACATCCAGGTTAGGTTTCTTGGTTTCATAGTTATATGCGCAGTAGTGTTTTTCTACACTGCATATTCTTGAATAGGCTTCTTTGGCCTAAGTGATCAGGTAAATTTATTAGCAGCAATGAGGTCACTGTAATTTTCAATAAATAGTGACTTGCTGATTTATATCAAAAGATCCATAAAGCAGTAAACAATACCATTTACATTTAATTAGTTTTATTGAACCAGAAGCAATTTTATTTGTAATGAACTACATGTTATGATTAAGGATGTATTTTAATGATCTTTAAGTAAGGTGAACAAATGTTGCCCTTGACCTAATAGAGGAAGTTTTTCTATATTATTGATAACTCCAGAGTGATTTCTAAATTATTATTTTAGAAAGAAGGAAAGCAGTTTTATTATTGTACCATCTTTTAATTGTTTTAGGACCTATGGAAATACTTAGATGTATCGTTACAAAATATTTTGCAGAGATTGTTCATCTTAGTTATAAGCAATTACAAAATCATGGTTAAAATTGTATATACTTGCAATATAAAGTGTTGTCAATTTCCCATACATAGAAAATCTTAGTATTTGCATAAAAATATATGCATTTCTGGCTCATATAAAGGGGAAATGCAAAATAATCAACACTATTTTAAACATTTCATAGTGTAAGTATAAATGATCTTAAAAAAGAAATATAAAATCATTAGAGGGCAATAATTAATTTATTTTAAATTTAGTTGTAATGTGTAAGTATGCCATGAGTGCTTTTGGCACAAACCTAATTTTTATAGATCAAAATAGGATTCTCTTTGTTCTTGAGATAATTTTGAGCACTGAATATTTATTTTTCAGATAAAAGACATGTTTAAATCATCTCATTTGCTCCCAGATGAACAATTTTTGCAAAGTGTGGAGTCTGTAAAGAAAGAAAACTTTCGTGCTTGGCTCACTTCATTAATAGTTTTTATTGTATTATGAGTATGTGTGTGGTATTAGTTTTCTGCGTACTGAGACTCCTATTTTTCTGTGAACAATAAAGCACGTAATAGCCTGGATTATCTAAATTGTAGGTGATAACAGATTGAGAAGAAATGAATGATGCAGATATAGGATACCACATGTGTATTAGGTTCATATGAATTATTTCTCAAGAGGCTGATGAAAACTAGCTTTGGAGAACAAGAATGCATTGAATGGAAGCTTGTGTGAAAGCTTGCAATAAATGGTTGATGATTTAGCATTAGAACAGCTGATTTGTAGTGGAAGATGTTGAAATATGATTTGTGCCCTTAAAATATGAATAATTGGATAAGCTCATATACATAATTAATCAGAAACTGAAATGAAAAGTGTAGTTAGAGTTACATTCTTTTAAAATTAAATGTAACACATACCAAAACATTTGCTTTCTTAGCTGTCATACCACTTTTAATTAGGCACTTATGCATTGCTGTTACAAAATACTTCAGATAGGCATATATTTGCCCTGATCCAGGTATCTTTGAGCATATTATACTTGTAGCACTGTCTATACTAAATGAATGATCCATGATAAAGGCAGGGAAGCTCTATATTTCTATATCCCTATTTAAAAAGGGAGAGGGACTGCAGAAACAAGCAGAAGGATGTACCATTGCAGATCCTTAGATGAGTACTGTTCTTGTAATGCCTGATGACTCTTCAGGTGCAGTGAGGAAATTTCATGTTGAAATCTGCCCCTAGATAAAGATACCTACTTGCTGGATATACTTGCTGGCATAGAGAATAAATTCAGCTAGCCATTTACTGTGTGGGCACAAGAAAACCACTCGTCTACATCTGTGTTTACTAAATGTAAATATAAAACATAATAACAACCTAATAAAATGCAGTGTTATGCAACACAGCTTTCATAAATAATCTCATGAGTAAAGGCTTATTTGGCCTTTAGAAATATTAAGGCTATAAACATAACAATATATTCTAAAGTGTTGACAATTAAACATCCGAATTAGCTAGAAATAATTTTATAGACATTTTCAGGGAAGCTAGACCATAAGAAACACTGTTAAGAAATTATTGAATATCATGTTCTTCCTCATGGTCTCTGCAGATGACACATTTAGGCTCTCCATTTGGAAACTTTTGGAGCTTAGACTATTGGTATGAACTCCCATATACATTGTGCATTCTCCTATGCATACATATTTCAGATTTTCTTCAACTACCATAGCAATTTCATATTATTTCAACTTTATAAGTTTTTGTTTTTATGCTGCCCAGAGACACCTTGTAGAGCAGAGGGGCAGCATACAAATTTAATAAATAAATAGGTTTTTAGATCCATAAATGAGATTGGTCTTGTTCATTCCACATTTGTACAAGCAATCACAGTGCTTTAACTTTGAACACCTCCTTATGTGAATGTCATTCTTGCAGGATCAGGCATCATAGTCTCTAATTGTGGTGCCTTAGAGAGAAGCACATTGTAAATTGTTGTGAAGATGCCAGCCATTTATACTGCGTTTCCCCGAAAATAAGACCCAGGTCTTATTTTTGGGCGGCGGGGGGGGGTGTCTTTTCCATTCATCTTTTCTAATTAGTAAATGTTAAAAGGCTGCCAATTCTGAGTCTAAAGAAGCATCAGCCTTGAAGACTCCCATTTGTCAGTCATATGTATAATGTTGTAGAGAACCACAGATATTAGTTACAGTACCAATTACATTACTCACACTATTCCTTTAAATTAGTAAAGGACAGTCTCATGCACATTTGGCCAATTAGTGTGTTAAAGTCCTGTTGTATTACCATCCATAGTAACAGTTTTACCTGGTGCCCTACACACTTATTTTGTACTATCTTAATTGTTTTTACATTTTATGAGGTATGCCTCCCAGAGTTACTTGTTGAGGTGGGCAGGTATTGAAATCAACTAAATGAATAAAGAAACATTATTACAAAAATGACACAATGGTACTTTCATTTCTGGCATTTGGAGTTCATTCCATCAAGGCCTACTAAATCCAAGGTTCACTGAATTGCCTTTGTTCCCTCCTTCAGTGGTGATAATAATCTGATATGGGGTTATATTAGGTTGGGGGCTTGGTGTTGGAAATCTCAAAAACTTGAGATTAAGAGAAGCTGCAATTAGGAGCATACAGAATATGCATAAGGGACAGAATTTCTAATTGATAGGCGGTATTTAGTAGGAGATGCAGCTGGCATTCCTTAGCCTGGAGTTGGGCCCTCATGGAAGGTTTGTGTGTGTAGGGGGAAACAGGCAAGGTATGGCAAGAGGCAGATCATACTTGGGAAATACATGTCTTTTACTAGTGTTGTGTTTCAGTCCCCTGTATCCAACCCCTTCATCCAACCTGGCTTTTGACTGTTGCTGCTGAATGCCAGGTTAGCCTGCAATAAAACTGTCATCTGGTATACATTATTGAACCCTGGATGGACATTGAGGAAGTATCTCCCTGCTCAAAGATGTGCCCACCTGAGTTTTGGGTGTGGCACCTGTTGAGAGTCCAGGGCAGCAAAGAGATAGCCATTGTTATCGAAGATATTCTGGAGACAATCAGAGGACTGCCCCCAGGATGTGTAACTCTGTTTATTAGATTGGGGTCCAAGAATTAGTTGGGACTGCTGCTATTATACCAGCCTCCCTACTGTGCAGCAATCCCCTCTGCCCCTCAGGTCCTGGACTATATAACTAGAGTGGAGCCCATTATGTGGACCTATACCTGTTATGTGGCATATGTTCTACCTGAGATTAAATTGTCCCCAGCCCTGCTAGTTTTTTTAGAAGAGTCTTAAAATGTAGATGTTTTGCTGGGCATAGAAGTTGAAACTTTAGAACCCATGATGTGGTTATTACTTTCTAGATCATTGTTTCTCAACCTTGACAATTTTAAGGCATGTGGACTTCAACTCCCAGAATTCCACAGCCAGCATTGCTGGCTGTGGAATTCTGGGAGTTGAAGTCCACATGCCTTAAAATTGTCAAGGTTGAGAAACACTGTCTAGATCAGGGGTATGCAACCTTGGCTCTTTTATGACTCGTGGACTTCAACTCCCAGAATTCCTGAGCCAGCTTGGCTGGCTCAGGAATTCTGGGAGTTGAAGTCCACGAGTCATAAAAGAGCCAAGGTTGCATACCCCTGGTCTAGATTTATTCATTCAAGCATTCATTTATTTATTCATCCGTTCAAGATTTATAAGATAGATAATTAAGAAAACTCAGACAATTCAGCCCAACTCAGACTAACTCTGGATAGTGTACAATAACTTCCATTCTCCAATTTCTGCTTTATTGTTTCTATACAAGCATGATAAAGTAGATGTGAGGGATAGAGAAATTGAGGCTTTATTGATTTATCATTAACATACATAGATATTTTAAAAATTCTGTATTCTAGGACCTGTTTTCAATCAGTGCGTATGTTTATGCACAAAAGCCTCAAATGGATATTCACAGCTTTGAAGGTACCTTTACACGGGTAAGTAGTTACCGTAAGTACTCACTCTTGCTCATTTGTCTTAATTAATGACCTCAGGAAGAAAATACTTTTAATGTTAATTATGTCTTTGAATAGTCATAATGTGAGCATTTAGTGTAGTTTGATACTATTCCATTATACTTGACCTTCTTATGCATGCGAAACTCTTTTCAAAAATTATGGCAACTTTAGAGATGAGAGCTATGTAGGATATGGGCTAGAAATAAATATTGCATTTGTTTCTTCTATAGATTCATCCATATTTTGATGATGGTTCACAACAAAATAAAAGCCATTCAAGGAAAATAGGATTTACAGATGTATTCCAGATAAGAACCCAAGTTTTTTTTTATATATAAAAGCTGCACAATTCAGATCACAATCAAGTTTCAGGCAGTGCCTATTGATTGCAGCATACATCATACTATAACTGGCAAATGCATTGATATTTTTCAAATACATAAAAGAATACTAAAAGAAAACTTGTTATTTATCATAATTTGTTAAGATCAGGGAAAAGCAGATGCTTCCATTTAGTAAATGGCTATTTACCCAGCAGGCTTCTTTGTACCCATTGCTAGTTTAGTAAAGGCATGCTCATGTAAATGGCTAAATGCAGTTTCTGATTCACATGCTGTGGCTACACATGCAGATATTCTTTTAAAATGCAATGTTTATGCTTATTAGCATTTCAGGAGAAGGAAGAGTAGACAGAGTTTAATCTCTTCACTTATCCACACCACAGCCCTGCCAAATAAATCATTAGCTTCTGCAGACTCTTTTTCTTAGCATTCTTCTAGTCCAATGCAGATTCTAGAAATGAATTAGGTAGAAAAATGGTAATTGAAAAAAAAAATACCGTAGTTGAGCTTCAACTACTAATTCCCTTAATTTTTTAACAAACTCTTTTTCTCTGAAATAGAGCAGATCCCATGAATGCTTACAGGTTTTTATCAACTATCAGTTGAATTTTTACTTTAATTTTAAATAAAATTGCACATTTTTGATAAGGAGATGTTGGAGGAGAAGAACAAAATAAAAGCAAGTTTCTTCCTTCTTAGCTACCAGGCAAAGTTTTATAGATAAAAGTTACTATTGGGTAGCAAGCTCAGTTTACTGTTTTTTCCTTTTCTTTTCCAGTGTGTTAACAATATATGTAAATCCTGGATCATTATTTTATTTCCAATGGCTGATATTTTCTAGTTAGGTTGGACTATACTGTACAATTGTGAGTGTAAATCTTCATTATTAAATGATATTTAGTTCAAAGCTCAAAAGTTCATAATCCCTCAGGATTTCACAGGTTAATTCTCTTTACCTGGGAGAATTCATTCCCATCGCCCCAGGTATCTATTGCAAACTAAGCCTATAATTTCACTGAAAACTATATTCAATTTACAAAATAACATCTCAATGCCAGTTCCCAAATATATATTTTTACAAACAGTGGATATGATTTGCAGATAATGTGTCTTTAATGCTTGTATACCTGCATAGAAGTCTGTTATTTAATAGCAGAGTCTGGAAACTTTAGGAACTTCAGTTACCGGATACTCTAATGACAATGAATGTTCCAGACTGTGAGGGAGGCCAGTGTTAAAGATGTGTCTATTAGCATGCTTTACAGAAGTCAGATTTGGGAATAGGGGAATCAATAGATACCTACATATGCACATATGAAAATATTCCTGATATAATTGGCTGGGAATATCCCATAAGCAAGAGTTTTTATAAAAGATATTTTACAAAACACAATATAAGGCATTTCTTAGATTCTTATCAATACTTACTTTGTTTGTATGCATGTATGTATTGACTACCCTATGCCAGTGGAGTCAGGGAGACATACAAAACTAGTGTAAAAAGCAAAAAAAAACTTTATATCAAACAGACAGCCAAGACTAAAATAATCTAATAGACAACAAAATCAGCAAAACAAAACAGGCCTTTGAGCAAATAATCAACATAACCCCAAACAGCCACAGCTACTAAGTCTT
This sequence comes from Crotalus tigris, assembly GCF_016545835.1. Classification (NCBI taxonomy): domain Eukaryota; kingdom Metazoa; phylum Chordata; class Lepidosauria; order Squamata; family Viperidae; genus Crotalus; species Crotalus tigris. The sequence continues at coordinate 249,764 of NW_024100095.1, read as the reverse complement.
GATAGAACTGAGCCAAAATCTGTTGTACACCCTGCTCCAGACACTGAGTCAATACATTGGGGCTATTGAGTTTTACTGATTTTTGGATTTTGTTTCTTCGTTATATTATTTGGTGGTTTTTAGTTAGGTGAAGCACACAGAGTCAGAGATGTAAGATGGGCATCTATACCAATTTGATACAATACAATGCATTTATTGTATTGTATTCATTGAAACAATGAAATTATTGTTTCTCTTATTATAAGTCTGGATAACATACAGGCATTATTTTTTCTATTCTGAGTCATTATTCTGATGTTTATATTTTTATACATATTTGTAAATAAATCTATACTTATGAAATATAATTTTAGAATCCTTTTTTCTTTTTTTTACAGGAAGACAGTGATCCAACTGTTCATGAGAGCCTAAGCATAGAAAATACACTATGGGCAAGCACTGTTGTTGCATCAGGTAAAAAAAAATATGCATAGTTTGGAAATATGTGGAAAAAAGCAGTATTTCAGTTTTCACATTTTTATACACCTTTTTTTTAAGTACTCAGGTTCTTTCTTGCTTAATACTTCTCCATATTCCCAAATGCTACTTTTATGCTCTGTTGAAAGAAAAGTCTTCATCCTGGTTCATCCAAGCTGGGGATAAATAAACAACATGGCAACTGCTTTGGGAAGAAGATTGCAGTTTATTGAAGATGGTTCTTGCAAGAAAGACCAGAGAAAAAAAGGGCCGAGCACATGGGTAGTAGGTTTTTATACCCTTTTGGAATAGTTTCCTGTTCCTGTGGCATGAACTTTGAGGCTATTTCCTGTGTCACGTATTCTGACCTGAGTCTGGGTGTGCCCTTTCGCCGTTGTGAGCTAATCCTACCATGTCCTGTCACAGGTGGGGTATGCAGATTTTAGGTCTTTGTCTTCTTGAGCTTCTGGCTCCACTTTCCTGATGGTTTACATTTGCATTTGTACAGGGCTGGCTTCTGCTTGGGACAGAGAGACTTGGGGGCAGGGTTGGTTTCTGCTTTTTAAAATCCTTTTGAGGAAATATATTTTTCTGCCCTTTTAATATTTCCTTCTCTGGGGAGCTGACTTCCCACAGCTCTTTAAAAGTATTATTAGGTTCAACATTTCCCATGTTCTTTAACCAGTTTGATGAAGTAAATAGCTATATACAGTCAAGAAAAGTTCTCTTTTGATTCATCAAAAAGTCCTTACATTGTTTCATTAGCTTTACATAATGATAGATTAGAAATGATGGTAGATAATTTTGATATGAACAATCTGAAAGCATTTTAAGTCTGAATAAGAATGAAATGAAATTCTTATACTTGGATGTTTTCTGGCCTTTGTGTTTCACAAGGAGAGTTGCAAATTCCCATTCAACAAAATGTCAGGATCATGTCAAATTATGCAGTTGCATTATGTAGAATCATTACTACTAAAATGTACTCATGGGACTGCTTTAAAGACAACTTTAATAAGCTGTAAGAAAAACCTTGAGGAAGAGGAGGAAGAGCTGCAGCCAAAGCATCAGTCAGATAAGAGAAATGTCACCTCAGAGCAAGAATGGAGTTTGAGAAAGTGTCTCAGACTGGAGGCTTCCTAGTTCTCTCTCAGATAAAGGCAGACAGGGTAAAAGCACATACAAAGTTACAAGATTCTGTTAGTGCAACCCAATAATAAAAAGTAGTTTTAATATTCATGACTTTGTTGTTAAAGTCTGGTCCACCAAGGGAAGAATGCTGGCATGGAAGATACTTCTATTTTAGATATCCAATGAATGAAAATGCACAGACCAGCCAGTTTTTATGTCATAAAACTTGAAGGGAAACTTTTAGATTAGTTAGTGACACAGGCTTACATCTTATTTGTTTTCCTTTTGAAATGTTCAGTTAGTACACATATGATAACATTCTCATATAACTCTTATATTTGTTCCAGGAACAGTAATTGGTGTTGTTATTTACACTGGAAAAGAGACTCGAAGTGTAATGAACACATCAAATCCAAAGAATAAGGTAAGCTGGTTTCAGATTTAATAGAAAGAAAGCAAACATATCTACTATTTTATCTAACTTTTCTTATTGAAAACATATTTAAATGTTAAATAAAATATTAAGTTCCTTTTATTGTCACCTATTTTAGGTCAGTGCATTAATTTGAATTTGAAGGAGAAAAAGTGATTTGGATTATTTGTGGGCAGTCAAATACCACCGGCAATAGCCCTTTAAAGAAGTAAAACTCTTCTTTAAATTCATCTTTGGGTTCACACAACAACAAGGAAATAATTTAAGAGTTGCCAGTGGATGCTATGTGCATGCACATGCATGCTCCATCTTTCTTTTTGCCACATCTTCTTAATATATGTTATCTATACTGATAATTTATATTTTGTTTGTTTTTTAATATTGATATTCTGCCACTGCTGGAAGCAGTATATTGGGAACCTCTTCCAATTTATGTTAATAGCAGAGGGATTAGAACAGATAACTATGTTGGTGGATTTTATTTTTCATAAAGAACAGTTCTCCATGTTTTTATTTTACAGGTGAGGATCACCTTTGTAAGCTGGGAAGTACATAGTTTCCTAAACAAGAATATACATTTTTAAAATATATTTGTTGCTCTTTGTTATTTTTGGCCATGAATAAAACTGGCTTTTAAAAATCTAAGATGCTTTTCTAAGTGTACCGAAAGATTCAGAGAATAGTTGATGATGAGATTTACTGCTGTGTTGTTCTGACTGGGTTATGATCTCAAGATTGTCCTGTTCTGCTGTAAATCCAGTAGAATTATTGAAAACAAGCTTTGTGCCTATTAACTCCCTCTATAGCCTGAAATAATATGGCAGGGAAAAAAGAGAGAGATTCCGATTGCGAACAATAGAAAGAGCATTAAAAGGTGCTAAGGATTTAAGCCATAAAAATATTGCAGAAGATATAGAAAGCTAGTCAAATGATTAGGACTCTACTTTTTTGTTGCTTTTTTATTTGAAGGTTCTTGTTATAGGGATTGAGACAGTGAAAACATATCTTAAATAGACCTGCTGTTCTCCTTTCCTTAATAGGATTTCTGTCACTTAGATCATAGAGCTCTTTTTTAAAAAACACTGTTGTAATGGTAACCCCCTTTCTCATGCCTTCCAAATGCCACTGAGTTGGTATTTGAAAGGGTATGTGTACATATAGGTGTTCCATATCCTTCCACCCTTCCACCATCAGAACTGATGAAGCTTCTAGGATGAGAAGCAAAATGTTGCCTTTTGAAGAAAACAGCATCTTTGAGACATGGGTGTTCATGTGTGAATATATCTATTTACATATACATACACAAACATACAAACTTATACATGGGCCTGCACACATATACACATATGATTATGTTCCATCAAACTGTTTTTTTTACTACTAGTGACTATATAGATATATTTTCTCCATGATGATCTATCCCTAACCTGTCTTTTAGCACAGAACTGGCTCTCTCTGTGTCAGCTGGGATTGAGATTGAAATAAAGGCTTCAGGCTGTTACTAAACCTGAACATTTCAGTAGCAGTTATTGCCAAAAGCAAAAGTAAGCTGTTGAAATGGTTGGGAATTAGTCTTCTGTAGTTCATCACTATGACAGTTATGCCACTGATGCTTTGCAAAGATCTTTAGTTTGTGTTTTATATCATTTAGATAAAACCAAACTATCTTCTAGAGATTTGGAGTGAAGTATTATTAGTGTCCTGATGTTACTGAGTTGAGAAAATTATATCACAGTCAGGTGGGAGGAGCAGATCTGCCTCTTCTCAGTAAAAAGAAAGATAACATTTCATAAACTGAAGGCCAATCCACAGGAAAGCTTTGACACATTATGTCCAACATAATCTGTATGACACTGCCTTTCCATATTAAAAAAACAACAACAAGCCAGCATTATGGGACTTGATTAGCAAGCACATTTGGGATTGACAACTCTGTCAAATTTGTGATTGGGCTTATGATTTTCAGTTTTTCTTTTTTCATCTTTAGAAACCTGCAAAAGTCATGAACGTGAGGATTTGTCCTACAGTTACTTTTTCATCATTGTAACTGCGGACAGTTGCTAAATAAGGCTGTCACTAAACAAGGACTGTTTGTAGTTAGGTGTTAGATAACATACTATTTTAACATATTAACATTGCATACAACAATAAAACTTCAATATAAAATGTTCTTTTAAATATGCTATATACTAGCAATGTGTAAAGTATTTTAAAGAGCCACTCTGTTGCAAAGAAAAAATAGAAAATAATATTACCACTTAGGTAACATCATGAGTTGGTGAATGGGGTTTGCTCTCATTTTATACTCACATACTTTGTTCAGTATGTGGCAGAACATTCCGTGCTAACATCGGTCTTATTAATCACCTACGGACACATCGTTGATGGCCCATAACCCATAAGATGTCAAGATCTTCATTGAAATCGATGGACAAACAACAATACTCTAGTGCAGGGGTGTCAAACTCTCAACGTCACGTGACATGTCGTGACGTATTGCAACTTTTTTGCCATTGCCGGCAATGGGGTGGGCATGGTTTTGATATGATGCATCCAGCCCGCAGGCCGGCAGTTTGACTCTAGTGGCTTGCTGTATTGGTGGGAATCATCCTAGTGGTAAATAGTAAACAGTAACTGTTAAATCTTGGTGTTAATTTGCTCATCTGGTTATTGATTGTTCCCTTGTTGGCTTGTTGAAACCAACTAAGCCTAGAGAGCACCAAGGACTCCTCATTTCAATACTGAGCTATAAATTTTTTCCTCTATACAGCCATTTGGTAATGAAAAGCATGGTTAAGATAATAATAAAAATATAATTAAAACTTTTCAATAACTTAAACTGGAGAAAAGTCTTGACAACTGTTCCAAAAACAGAGAGAATAGAATTCCAAATGGGATGTTTTTCACAACTTAAGAACAATAAATATTCTTTCCTATGTCCATCAAGCACAATTCAGTGAATGATGATATTTTCAGAATGGCATCTTCTTCCTTTCTTAACGTCTAAGCAGTTTCTATGTATTAAGTAACTCTCAGCTTTGTATAGCTTTAAATGAAAAACCCAAACACTTAGTTGAACTTGGGAAAGAATTAGTAACTGATATAATTTCATGCCCTGATCATCTCCCATCTGAACTACTGCAATGGGCTCTACATGGGCCTATCCCTGAAAAGCACCCGTAAGCTTCAGCTGATTCAGAATGCACTGCACAAGCAATCTTGGGTGGCCCAAGGATGGCACATGTCACATCTCTGCTGCATGAGCTGTACTGGGTGCCAGTTTGTTTCCAGATTCACTTCAAGGTATGGTTATCACCTTTACACCCCTGCATGGCATGAGGCCAGATTACCTGCAGAGATGTCGTTGCCCCATTACACCAACCTGTCTCACTCTGTCAGGCAAAGAAGATATGCTGCAGACTAGTTAAAGGATTTCGACTGATGGGTCTAGGAAGAAAGCCTTCTCTGCTGTGGCTCCCACCCTTTGGAACATTCTCTCCAAAGGTGAGGCAGGCTCCCAATTTCCTGGCCTTTAGGAAATGCTTGAAGACCTGACTCTGCTGATTTGCTTACGGCCCACAGAGGAGCACATAGCCACGGGACTGGTTAGCATTCTGAAGCTCCTTCTCTGCCTTTTGAATGTTCATTTTAATTATTCTTGTTTTTAACTGTTTTTATTATAATATTTATATGTAGCTTTTATGTTTTTATGTCTATTTGTATACCACCCAGGGTCACTCTATGAGGAGATGGATGCTTTCTAAACATGAAATAGAAATAAATAAATAAATAAACAGGTCTTTCAATAGAGGTATGATCTCTGTTTTCTGCCTAGATTTGCAGGCTATTTGCCATATATTATTTTAAAATGAGCTCTAGATGCCTAGAAGGATAGCCTTTTATAGAGATGATTGCAAAATATAAAATTTTCTTGGGGGAGCATTGGTAATATTTGTCAGTTCAACCAGTTCAGGAATAACACAGCTGTTATTTGTTCCTTGCCCTGGAATCTGCCACCCGGAAATCCAGGAACAATACAAAAACAAAAAAGTGTCTCAGAAAGTAAAATTATTTTTTCTGGGCGTACATATGTGGATTAAATCATAGTCCCAGATCTTCTGATGAACAACATTGTCTCTATAGTTTCCACAAAGACAATGTAGTTCAATCTATTCCAACAGCTGAGTGTTGAGCATTATCCCAGACTGCAGTCCTTGAATTCTTTTGCACCTTGGTTAGAGAGGTAGCTATGCAGAAGGAGGGACAATACAGAATTAGCACCTCTAGAGTTTTATCCTTACAGCATTGTGGTTTAGATACTAATTTAAATATATGGCTCAGCCAGAGAATACTTGAATAAACTTGTAATAGAACTATAAATAATAATAAAAAATAATATTTTTTATTTCTGTGGAATTTCTGATTCCCAAATATGAGCTTGTAACATTCTCTCCTATAGCCAGAATACTATTATGATTATTTAATTCTTGATAAAGAACATCTCAACCTCCTTGGGGGTTTTTCATTCAAAACAATGCAAATAATTACTAATCTCAAGCAATAACCTTCCTAAGAGTTATTAAAAAGACATCTCAGTTATCATGAATTGAAACCTGAGATTTCCTTTTATAAATTAGACCTTTATTTAGTAAGAAGATAATTATATATATATATATATATATATATATATATATATATATATATATATATATATATATAAAACTTAGACTGAAAAAAATCAATTGTGACAGGTTGCCATTTTCATGCCATTCATAGTAATAAGTTACTTCAAGTCAGAATATAAAGAAGGGAATGATAATACAAATCGTCTAAAAGTAGTTATTGCAACCCTTTGAGCGTATTGGTTTGTGTTTCTAATAAAAAGATGCTTTTAAAAGTGTCATGGAGAAAGAGACAGGTGATATATGCTATTATGTGAAGTAGAACACTCTGTTATTATATAACTCTCTTAACTGCATTTTAAAATAGAGCAAAACACAATCAATACATCTAGAGGAATAAAAATTTTCTTTTAATACCTGGTACAAAAATAAAGCTTTTCAGAAAAGAAAAAAAAAATCTAAACCAAAAGTGACTCTGCTTCTACATCTTATATCTTCATTAAATTTAATTAAATATAAATTAATATAATTAAATATTACTCTCCGGTAACATAATTCCCCTTTTTCTGCTGCTAAGATGAGAGAGGCAATAACAGAACATTCCCACATGCAGAGCTGTATG